>NC_060252.1:58971001-59274031 GCF_921293095.1 Ischnura elegans
AAAGTACTGGAAGTGCGACACTCAATAACAATTTTTGCTCGTATCGGGTTGCTTCCTAAAAATGCCATAGTTTTTGTTTTGATTTTTGAAATTCTCAGGTTGTATAGTTTGCTCGATTGGTGTAGTCTGTGTACTGCCTTCTGCAGTTTGCCCTCTTTATCTTGTATTATAACCTGATCGTCAGCAAACAGCATTGTCTTTAAGTACTGCGATGGTCCCAATTCTATGCCCGGTGATACATTATTTTCCTTCCATATTCTCAGAACGTCATCTACAGACGGATTAAACAAGGTTGGGGATAGGCTGCAACACTGTCTAACTCCTTGGTTAATGATAATTTCTTGAGTGATCTGTTTCCCAGTGTCAATTACAATTCTGGTGTCTCTTTATCTTGGCATAATTAATCTCCACTCTGAATACTCTTTACTTATAAGGATATAGTAATAGTTCCCTATTGCATCAGAATATTTTAATCAACTCTATTACCGAATGCGTAAAAGGCCAGTAAAATAAAAAAATATGTATGCAATACATGATCCTCAACCGTCCTTATATGCTATGCTCTACTATATGCTCAAAAGGAGCTACGTTCTTTTTCTCCTCTGTGCAGTCTTATTCACCCCTTACGTTGTTGAAGGAAGCCTGCGTGGCCTCTCTTCCTTACGCTTATTTTCTCAAAGTTTCCACCCGTCTCCCACAGATGGCTCCCCCTCCTCGCCTTCTCGTCTCCTCTGCTCCCTTTTTCGGCATCCTCTCTGGGCGGTGTGCCCTTTGCCTTTTCGAGTGGCGGTCGATCGATTGGACAGTAGAGAAAAAAAAGCGTCAGTGGAACGAGGAGCATTCGATGCACGCCATATACATTCCTTGCCATCCACGCACTTACTCCTTCTCTCGCATACTCTTCCTTTCGCTGGAAAGTTGACCCTTTCAAGGCCAAAAGGTGCTCTCCCCCTTCAGAGAGGGGGCTGTGAGCGCGGTCGGGTGGCGGATATGTGTCTCTATAAGGGGCGCCAGATATTCAAATGGCGTCCTTTATTCTATTTCCTAGTAAGTATGTTTG
The DNA here is from genome assembly GCF_921293095.1 of Ischnura elegans. Lineage (NCBI taxonomy): Eukaryota > Metazoa > Arthropoda > Insecta > Odonata > Coenagrionidae > Ischnura > Ischnura elegans. The sequence goes on from NC_060252.1 coordinate 58,972,062, forward strand.
CATAACGATCTTGAGAATATAAGTAATAAATACTAATTTCCGGAATAATGAGTTGTGTTAATGATTCTGTTTATAACAATTTATTTTTACAGCCCATTAATAATAGTTGAAAGCTATGTGGTTCATGATTCTAGAACAAGTTTAGCTCTACACAATGCCAAACTTTCTGTCTCGACCACAAAGCATACGAAAGCGAAAAAAATACGTAAGTGTCGAAATATTAGCTGACAGGAGAATTCAGTGGAGAGCTGGTAAAACCAATGTTCGGGTTGTTGACGAGTGATGATGAGTTTCTCCAAAAATATTTTTGCATTACTTTCATAACTTAGGCTGAAATTTGGATTTTAAGGTCAAATGAACGAGAGCGGGTCATTTTGGAACCTTTTCTCTTTTTAGTTGGAAGAAATACGGAAATTATATAGAACATGTATACCAATTATATTGTATTCATCCACAATACCACAACTATTATTAGAAAAAAATGAATACCTTATTTGGAAAAGCAACAGCAAGGGTCATTTTCACTCCATTATTTTATTACTGGAAGAAATTACTTGTGCCTGGTTAGAATGCTTTCGAGAATATGAACTACTTGTCGTAAACATTGTCTTTATCTTGCCAAAATAGAAGGTTATAAGATTATTACATTTATGCCCAAAGGTGCTCCCCTTCGGAGAGGAGGCTGGTAACGCGGTCGGGTGGTGGATAGATATCTCTAAAAGGGACGCTAGATATTCAATTGGGATCATGTCGCGGACGGTGTTAGATCGAACGGTTCCGTGCCGTTTTTCTAGAGGTCTCTAGTATATTTTATGCGCGGTCCCGCGTCGGATGGATTCTAGGCAGTAGTTTCGCTGAAAAAGACCGGATGCCGGACATCCAAGTGTCAATTGGAGTTGGCAGGAAAAATATCTCCGAAATCGGTTCTTCGATTCTCTTAGGCAACCATCAGTGGGAAAAATGGATGCTAACCTGATGAGGGCTCGGCTAAGTGTTTTTACTCAAAATAGAAGAATAAACTATATTACGTTCAATAACGCATTTGAAAAAGCATGACCCGGTTTTCATAACATATTCACATCGTCAGCTACCTCTACCTTACGATGTTACTATGCTGCGATGACGATAATACGTCAGGTTATGTAATGAAACTCAGGTCGTGTTTTTAAAAATATAGGTAGGTATTAAAGAACCTTACCAAGTTAATTCATTCATTCTCCATAGTGGAAAGGTTTCACACAGTTAAGCCTAAAATGATCATTCATTCACATTTTTTTGTACTTCATTAATTTGATACCATCCTTGTTGATGCCAACTTCATTTTTGTCGTCTTTCCTCTCGATGCTTTTATTAAAGCATTGACTATGAATGCATAACGATTCAACGATACTGAAAAATGGGAAACTATCAGTTTATTCACATTATTCTATATAAAGCACCTGAAAGATAAAATGTGGGAAAGTAACTTGTTCATTGTCATTTCTAAGAATATTTGTTCAGTTGTTTTTATTTGGATAGGATTGCCTTGGTGTCAACGATTAGCTTATCGAAGAAAAATTAAGTGTTTTCCGGTGAATAGACTTCGTAAAATATTGCCGGGATCGCCACAGGGTCAGGAACTGCATAACAGCCGACGCGTCGTGACGTTTCGATGCTCGACTCGTCCATCTTCCTCAGGGCTGTGAGTGAGCGGCATCGTCATCACAACCCTGAGGACGATGGCCGAGTCGGACATCGAAACGTCGGCAGTTGTGCAGGTCCTTACCCGGTGGCGATCCCGTGAATATTTGACGAAGATTTGTTTATTATTTTTAAATGTTAAAACTATGACATATTTTTTGAAATGTAGTAATGCTTTCTTAACGGTTGGTATCCAACCGGAGCAGTATCTTCCATAATGTACATAAAATGATATCAACTTCTTTTTCCTCTTCCCTTTGGATGGACTAAAAAATCACTTAAATTTACGGGATAAATAAAAATGGAAAAGAAATTACGCGAGAAAATGTTTCAAATTTTCTATGGGTCCTCATGCCATTTTGCTCAGGAAAGGACGGAGATTAAAATTACTTATCGATATTTTTAGGCGTTTCTAGAACAACCTTTTTCGTTTTTCAAAGATTACCACAAATACCACAAACGTAAGGAAATGTAGCTATTTTAATAATTAGAGACATCCTACGTTGGCACAGAAACCATCATTAAAGATACTATACAAAACCCAGCACTCAAAATTTTCTCTCCATTCCTCTAGCTTATGATTTGGCAACGTTCGTATCTGCAAAATATTTACTTATCATGTTTGCTATTAATTGAACAAGTCTTTGGTGAGAACGCCAAGTTTTTTGCCAAAAATGGCATTTTTATGTTAAAAAGAGCGAAAATATTTTCAAAATTAACAATGTCGATGATTTCCAAGCTTGCATGGGTTTACTCACTCAATCAGTGGTTCAACCTTGCTTTGAATAGGTAAAGGTAGAGCTCACATCCAACTAAGCACAGGCGTTGAATTTCATTGAATCCATTCAGAGATATTTTTTTTCTCTTTTCACTCGGTGATTCAACCCGAAAGTTTATTTGGATAGGTGAGGGTAGAGCTTACCCCAAACAGCTACATATGCGTGAATATCACGTTAATATTCAGGGTGAGGGACTGGTCCCTTTTCTTCGGCCACCTCGCACTTTGTGGATTTTTTTCTGAGGGATTGTCTGAGGGATATAAACGGAAACGAACTCAGATCCCCCAATCAGCAGCCAAACGATTTTAAAGCACCCTAAGCAACTTTTTCTTTGTATTATAAACGCATGTATATCGCCATCTTGCGATGTAACCTCTGCATCGAGCATCGATGCCCATGAACCGCTCTTCTCCTCCCAGTGAAGTCTTTATGGATTTCGGTGGATGGGTGTGTAGACTCAGCCATGTCGTTGGTGGCATGGTATTCATTGATGGTCCAAAGTAAGGAGAAAGACTCGTGGCGATAAACTGCTTTCCCTGTCCGTCCTTCTGTTGACGGCCTTGTCTCGACCACAGAAGACGTAGAGAGGGGTTCTTTTGGAAAAATTGCCGGTCGTTTGCTTCGCTCGTAAAACTAAGACTGGGATCCTGGTTTTCGGGCAAGATCTTCCTCTTCATGGCCGTGGTGTGTTTCGCCTAAAATTCCGGTCTCAGTCACCTCTATTTGGATTGAAAAGTTACTCTCGTAGCGATCGATTCTTCAAAGCTTTTTTTACTGACATCTTCAGCGAGCGAAGAACTTTCTCGTTAGGGCGAATGCTTATCTCACACAATTTTAAATTAGTTCATCATCGTCGTCGTCAACTGCCAACTATCCGAAGACTAGTTGGCGAACGCTTTTCACTTAATTCTCCAGTAAAATGGTATTTAAATGCCTACCTAAATTTGTACTATTTTAGATAATTGATTGAATTCTCCATGCATCTCATCCGACGCCTTCTTCAGCCATTAATTCATTCTAACTGCGGTTTGTCTATCAGACCATCGCATCCCATCATTTGATCCGTTTAAGCTAGGTTTTTAGAAGACTTTTCTTCCCCCGTACTTTTATCAAGGCCACATTAATCACGCGTTCCATACATTTGATCTTCTTCATTCTTCCGTTGAAACAAAATTTCGAAACTTTTTGACTTATCTGTTGATGTCATCGTTCATATACGGCTACTATACTATAGAAGTATGCTATAAATATGTAGAATTTATATTGAAATTTGTTAGGGTATAATGTACTTGACTAGAGACTTTTTGAATTTGGTCAATAAGTATTTTCAATGCATATTTCAAAGATATAAGAATCTCTATAGGATCTGTAAAATAAATTTTCCAAATATGCATACTTTTTGTGAAACATGTTCTGTCGCCATCCCCACTAACGTTTTATTTAATGAAATATTAGTTTGTGAAATTTCTGGAACCCAGCGCATAGGCACAATTCATTTAATATGAAAATGTTTATTTCCTGCTATGCTTTGCTCCATTTCGGCAAATGATATAGATTTTGGATGATCTTAATGACATTAAGAAGAGAGTACAAATTTAAAAAATTATGATCGGATGAGAAAACTCGTGAGATATACTTGATCAAAGCAATTAATTTGTGAATGTTGGTCATAGACTTCTGAAACTAATTGATGGATAAAATAGAATTTGAAAATTGATTGTGAAGCGAAGGAATATGAAATGAATTCGACTTAACGCCTAATTTTTGGCGTATTGATGATGCGCATCTCCGGCAGTGCTTGCCTTTGGTTTCCCCGGTAACCCCCAAGCTATTTTCTGAATGAAAGCATCGCCTTTAATAGATCGATAGTATCCTTGTCGGCGACTCACGTCAAGTTGTATTTTGTGCCAGTCACGTTGCTTACAAAGGATGCATGCACGGATGAGTTCCTCCATCCCTGTCCTCTTGAGCGTTTTCCTTGCCTTCACTCCTTTCGCGATACGTAATGAATCTTCAAAACCACTGTTCCTATTCGGAAGCGGGTGATTATTAAATGATAAATATTCATGCCGCCTTCTGCCCTTGTCAAAAGTGCGTGAGGGAGTGCTTAAAAACTGCTTTTAGGGCAATATTCTACAAACACTTTACATGATGAAAATCGGCGACGCCCCTTAAAAAAATGATTGCTGTCTTCTTAAGGCATTCCAAATGCAACCATTTAACTAAAACGCATCGAAAAATTGAAAAAAATGATAATAACCCTTATGGTTATTTACATTGGTTTATTTACATTTCTGCACTGAAATCTGAGAGTAGAACATTTGGCGCTATGCAAAATTTGCGTATTGGGATGGTAGACTCGCAAGTTACGTGCTAATTTAGATTGCTTGAGCTATTGAAAACAGATATCTTTAAGAGTGACATGCAGATAATCATATTGGAGCCACGATGTTGATATATGCCCGGCAGAAACTTTTCCGTACCCATTGGTATATGAATTTCTTTTTCCCTCGTGCAATGAAAGACATCGATATACGCCAAGTGGCACTCAGTAACCGAATATCTACAACGCTGGATATAAATATTTTTTTGTTAACGGCTAGTGATCTTATAACCCCCGCCACAAGCCTATTTTAGTGACTTGGGGACTGTACGTATGTGATACAAGTTGGTAGCCCTATTTTCCGGAAAATAAATGAACTACATTTCATTTAAAATCGTATATATTGGTAATATATTCTCATTGTGAGAATCAATAAATGTTACACGTGAATGCTACAAGTGAATTTGACATGAGTATCAATTTTAAATTATTAGGTGATATGTTTTTGATCTAAAAGGTGATTATAGTCACATAAAATTTTTACTGATAAATTCAGTTTATTCTCTCTATAGCTTCTTCGGTCTCTTAGCAAATAATTTCCATAAGTTTTCATATGCTATCTGATAGCCAAATATTTTGCTGTCTTGACTCATTTCACCCTATTACAGACTTCAAGCATAGCTAATGAGTTGATTAATACTGCAATATTCCAGTTTTCAACATGCTAATACGGGGTCTATCCCTAAAACAACCTGTCTCAGGACTCTTCTGCAATCTCGAAAATGTAATTAATTGTGTTGACCATGGAGTTCTAAAATGCAAGCTTGAGAGTATGGGAGTTATGCGGGGTATAGTATGATACCTTCCTTCTCGACAAGAGATCCTGAATAGACTTTTATATGCATCAATCTACTTTTGCGATGGTACAAACCACCTCAAATCCACTAAAAGCAAAAACTGGCGCGGCGTCCCACAGAGGCCACTTCTTGACTCGCTGTTATCTCTTCTTTTAGTAAGTGATCTACTTCAGCAGTTTTGCAAGAGCCATACATTTCCGTATGCTGACGATACAACTAATCTGTTTCCTATTAGCAATACTTCATTTCTGATTTGATGTACCAAAAAGACAACACTAGAGACACTTGAATGGTGTCAATTAAACAATGTTCCATTAAAAAAAGCTGAAACCTTATTCACTTTCATATGAAATACCTTAACCAAGTTTAAGATTTACCGCTTCCTTCTTGCGTAACTTTTCTTCAACAATAGAAAGACTTAGTTTTCACCATTATCCACCACTTATTTGCACTTCAAGGTGCGCCTGACTGGTCTGTCCATGTTTCTAAACTCAGTAAAGAGCTTTCTGATGGTATTTCTAAGGCCAGAAGGTTTCCTACACTCTCAAAGACTTTCCATATTTGTGGTGTCCAACACACTCAAAGTTATGAGGAATGCAAAAGTAAAATCTAATATGCAATGGGTATTTTTTTGGGAATATACTCTCTATATTATTCTCCCGTCCCACAAGCAAGCTGTTAAAGTTTTTAATAAAGTTCAGATCTGCTCCCCAGGCAGATCACTATGTGCATGTCTTAGAATATGAACACTCCCCTCAAGCTACATGCTTACCTGTTCCATATTATTTTTAGAAGTATCCCCATATTTATGTAACCATGATTCCAGCCTACATAATCAAAACTTGCGTTCTGCAAACGATACAGGCACTGCAATTTTCCCTCTTAAATGTCTCTATTCATAAGGTTATTGGTAGTTCATTGCCACTGGATACCAAAAATAATTCCTATTATCTCATCCTTTCCATTCCCTTATCCATCCAGTTAGAGGCCAGATTGAAGGGCATGTTAATATTTTTTATAAAATATTTTTTTACAATATCAAATAATTTCTAACTGATGGCAATCATTTACCTTATGTAAGAGAAATTTGCAATCGCTTGCCTTATTTTAAATGACATTTTGATTGGTGCTCGTTTATTTCATTTGTGTTATATTATTTTTGATGAAACTCATGGATATACCATCCCAATGAAGTTATTATTTTCTGAAAATTATCATTATTATTTTCTGAAAAACAAGTCATTAAGATTAGTAAGGATATCATTTGAAGGATATTGACTGACTTTTGCTGCTGACCTCTGAAATTATAGTGCCGCATTCAGAGACTTTCGAATACCATGTGAAGATAATTCTACGCCTTGACGTTATCCGCATCGTTTACCATTATTTCATAAAAATTAAACCATGCGGGTCGTTTAGTGGAGAAAAATTAAGAATGTCACTTTCTTTCTCGCATTTGATGAATTGTCCCGCGGCAGCGAATGCATATTTCCCTCCGCATGCATAAGTGAGTGGGTTTCCGAAAAAGTAGGGAACGACATACAGTAACGTTTATTATTCTTTTTCGTGGAAGAGAAAGAAACGTGGAAAGATTTATGCCATAGCGTCACCGTGCCAAAAAACCATGCATTTACATACATCTCCCGAGAAATGAGATGATATCGAATTATGCGCCCTTGGATTTCATTGCTATGGCAAAGACACTGCCGAGCTGGGGAGCGTGTCGTAGATTTTCCATCTCACGAATTCAACCGAAGCGATGATAAGGAGAGAGGGAATATGAGGGGAACGGAATGGTATTTACGGGAAGGAGTTTCCGCCTCTTCGGGGGAACATCAAGATATTTCGTGCGCAGGAACTTCGAAGGACTGACTGTATGGCAAAATCATAAAAATCGCTCTTTGGCCTTAATGTTTAAATCGTTATTCAGTCTTCTCATTAAATAGTATTATATCCATTAAGCCAGGTGACCAAGAAATATTTTCAAAGTATTTTGAAGAAAAAAGTGACCGTTGCTATAATCCATCCATGGCAACGTACCCGATCTACCGATTGTTCATTAAAAATGAAGAAAAGGTTTTTAAGGCTGGCTGCGATTTCGGAGGTATTACACTTCTTGGGATCCCTAATTGAGGTCTCATGAAAAACGGAGTTAAAAGTTGTCATTCGCCCGTAATTTGATGCTTAAGTTATGTAAGATCATGAGGTAATGTATATGAATCGTACTCTTATCATGAAACAACATTTTATTAATTTATTTTAATTCCCTGTACAATCTCACCTTGGGAGACAATATTATAATACGAAATTAGCCATCCATATTTTCAATATTACCTATGAGTTATTCTTCATTTTTTATCTATCAATTGACTCAATAATTTCCTTGTATCAGTATCTAGCTTAATGGAGCGAACCGTCATTGGCGTTACACGTAGTTTGTGAATTTCGTTGAAGATTTCACATTATGTGAGTTTTCGGCGCAAATGATGGAAAATCACTCGTAATGCACGTTGGAAATTATCATGGGAAGATAGCCAAGTATTAAAAATATGTGCCAATCGCTTATGCTATCCAAGAAAAGTTTCTATGACTCAAGTATATCGTATAACATTTTATTAACTACTTTTTTACAATTTTTGTTGACCTTTTTGAGTTGCGGTGGATGAATTATTATTAATATTTTGAGGCAATGTGATATTTTGGCGCATTTACTCACCAACTTCATGGCTAAAAACACTAATGAAAAAATATCAAGCCATATGCAATATAATTTGGATTAAAAATTCTACAAATTTAAACATATATGATATTCTGAAGCATGATCAAGGCTAGTAAAAAAGAAACAATACTCGCTATTAAAATACATAGCATAAAAACGTACAAATCTGTTTATCGATGATTTTGTGATTTCTCAGTGTAATCAGGATTTCTGTGGCAAAATAGAACATCCATTATCACGTGCAAAATTGCATTTCATGGCAATGAGGCAATTTCACCTGTAACATAAGCAAAATCATCGAATATTTCCAAATTCATAATTCACTATCAAAATTTACCCGATATATTATATATTATATATTAATATATTAGAATACTACTTGAATAAAAGTATTTTAAAAACTTGAGCAGTTTGTGGCGTGACTTCCTAAAATTGTCTCGTGTAGAAATGAAAATGTTAACTTCACTGGCCAGAGGATGTCGTACCGCGACGAAAGTGGGCGTATGAATTATTAGGTGTGAATTTTAAAGTCTTTCATTTTATCATAAAAAGTATGTTTTAAATTTATCATAGAATGATTAAATATTTGTCTCTCAAATCGAACACCATAGTCTGGTACATGGATTTCTGGTAATATAAACTTATATTATTGAAAAATGTAAATGTAATTTACTATTAATGCAAGTAAAATATAAAAAAATGGCTGTTTACTCATCTTAAAATTGAAGAAATACTTCGTTATTTCCAATTTGATAATTATAATAATATATGACGTCAATTATATTGTTTTTGTGGATGGTTATACATGTTGTTTTTTCCGCTATCTAAACCCATGCATGGAAGATAGTTACATAATGATGTTAACCTAAGCACAAGTCCGCCTTCTAGGTTACCTAAAGGTCCTAGAGTATCATTTATCTCTTTGTATTTAAAGAATACAGAGTATTATTATTATATTATTATAAATCGCATGTTTGTATTACTTATATACTTCTAAGGCATATATCAGGTGTAAATACCTATCCGAATTCCAGCCCACGTCTCGTTTCGAGGAGGATCCAAAATGTGAGTGATATCGAAACGAATGTGTAAAATTCACATGTAGATGTATTTGTTCTTTTGTGCAAATACACCCACGTTCGTACGGGAAACGCTGGTCGGGGGAAATCCTCTTGAAATAAGAAAAAAAATCTCCCTGAAAGGTCTTTGAACCGATATAAATTAGAATTTGTATCAAAGGCGTACTCGGCGGGGTGAAGGCGACCCGTTTCCCTAGGAACGCTGCTGTGAGATGGTTACCTATCCAAGTGAGTGGATTTAGTCTGGTGTTTTCTAGCACAAGCGGAAGTCGGGTAAGAAATTTTCACGCGCTCCAGAAATTCATTCTGGTTCGGATTATAGAATGGCTAAAATGCGGGATTTTGTAATGGGACTTTGATGGAACACGGATGTATCAAAGTTTGTGGCGTTGTTATTTACGAGTGAGTCCAATTTCGAGTGGGTGTTCCATTACCTCAAAGTTGAAAAATGATCAAGAGTCCTCACAAAAATACTCATGGAAGATATTACTGAAACCAATTAAAAAAAAAAAATATCAGTGGCAACAAGGTCCCAAAGGTATTCATATTCTCTTTTTGAGATATTATCTACATTTTGTTGAATATCTTCCTTGATTCTCAACTCCGATGCTTCTTTAATGTTAATATGAAAGGAAGGAAAAGAACTGATCATGATATTTAAAATCTCGGAAATTTTTAGCGTGTGAGCCTGATACGCTGTCATGGCGGTTTGAAAAAAAAACTGTTCTTCACTCAGCAGCATGGTAAGAGATACGTCACGATGAAATTGATGCTAATGTGAACGATGATGAGACCTATCTGGTGGGTGATTGAGACTCCAAGAGAGTCATCATTGAAACTTTTAGAGCATTTTTTTAATTTTTAGACATAATTATACTAATATATTTAAACTCTACTTTTTTTCCTTATCTTGACCTCGTTTAATACATGTTAAAATATTTCTAGGAGCCTCAGTAGATGAACCGACCTGGTAAAATATCCGTAAATAATTACTTCATTAGCTCACACAGAAGGGACTATATCACATATTACTTCATTCTATTCTTTCAGCCGCATTCAATAAAATCAGATGTCAACGTATGCTGTACAGAAAAGTTATAGCCAATGTTTCTGTTTATTTAAAACCATCATCAGGGCTATGAAAGAAAAAACATAAGAACAACATAAAATACAAAGATATACAATATTTTTACATAAATAAATGTTACGATAGCGTTTTTTTACAATAATATAATTTAAAATATATATATATTTATGAACAGGGTACACAAAAAATTTTGACATACCTTAACTTTGTACATATTTATTGATATTATGTTACTAAGGTTTGCCATACCTAGTTACCATTAATTTTGATTGATTAAATAAAAATAAATTTTACTGAGGTTTCCTATGTCTGTTTTTTTTATTACAACTGTTTTTTGTTTTTGAAATTTACTCTGTGAAATCATTGATCAAACTAATCATTGATCAATAATTTAAATCACGAAAAGTGAGAAAACCATGCAGCAATATGGAAAATAGATAACAATCAATAAGAAATACTCTGACTAGGAGCATATACTGGGGTGAAAAACAACTTTGCTCACCATTAACGCCGCAGAAGATGAACCAACCCGGTGAAAGATCCGTAAATAATTACTTCATTTGCTCACACAGAAGGGACTAAATCCTATCTTACTGCATTCTATTCTTTCAGTCGCATTCAATAAAATCAGATGTATCTATGAGTTCATACGTTTGTCTTGCTGTTAATTATATATACATACTACCTGACCCGGCGAACTTCGTACCGCCAAACATTCAATGAAATTATAGTTTAGTTGCACCATTTATAAATAAAGAGCGGCTGTATCGTTTTAATCATATTTGATTTATTATAAATTAAATGAGAAAATATTGATGAAATAAAAATTATACGCATTCAGTTGTTGGCTATTTGTGTTATTAACCGTAAAAAAATGTTTTTAGGTCTAAGTCCGTAGCGTAAACTTGGGTCGTTCACGGGGCAGGTTAGCTGAACGCTAGACCGACGCTTGGCTGATGCTCAAAATAGTGTAAGAAAAGCCCCTATGAAGCAGCATTCATATCAAATGACTTTAGGCGCGCCAGTTATAGTATCTTTGTTTGGAAAAAATGCCCTGCGTAAACGTGCTGCATGCGTAAACGCACCACGGTGTGCCCTACACATTCGGGTTTAATGTCTTGCGTGAAGCGCCTTCTGATAAACAAGTTTTTTTGTTATCAGGCGCAAGATAAAGCGAATGAAGCTAAATAAAAATAGCGAAGCGAAGCAGGGACGCAGCGAGGGGGGTTTTTGGGGGTTAAAACCCCCCCAAAAGCTCAGAGAATCTTTTTATAAAACATTTGGTTATTAATATTAGGGGGACGGATGAGTCACAAAATATTTAACTGTTCACACAGCCGCAAAACCTACCATTTTGAACCTTTTATCCTAAAAAATGTCTGGGGAGGGCCCCCACACCTCTCGCTTACCTTGGCGAGTTTTCTATACTCTAAAGACCCGCCAGTATTAGCTGGGCCTATCCTTAATTCCTAGCTGCGCCCTTGAAGCGAAGGAAGAAATACAGCGGATGGTTTACCGACTCGTAAGCATACCACATATTATTTACCATGAGAAAATCATGGGTTTTCACTGACACATGAGAACAAACATCACAAAAACTGAAAGGCTGACTATGCGATTTGTTCATCGTTATCACGAATGCAACATGAATTGGAAATTGAATATGTTTAAGCTCAAAAGGGCATATAAGTTGGGATCATGGAATCTTCGGATTGAGAACTTCCTCATCTTTGAATTTTCCTTTGAGTATAGTGGCGTGAATCACTTTCATTATCAGTTTTTTTAATAACCAAACACGTTCCGTTGGATAGTTTTGGTTGTTTAGGTTTCGAAAGATCATGAACGCAGTGCTTACCTTTAGCTGTAAATCGTGCCGGTGTAAGCCAGGTGCGTCCAAGGACTTTAAATATTCAGATAGATAGTTGGTGACTTCGTCTTCGTTTATTACAAAGTTAAAAAATTTGAATTCATGCAGAGTACACGGACATTACTGATAATCAACAATTGCTTGGAGATTTGTTTACACACGGTAGTTATGTGTTTGTTGACAACTCAATTCGAGCTGAGCTTACCTCTAATTCAATCATTTTAATACTATTTTAATATTAATTTAATATTTTTAACATGTTTGAACATTAAAATTTTTTTAAATATTGTTAAAAAGATCAGTCAATACATTAGTAAAAACGAAAAAAATCTTATTTTTTTGACCGTCTTAACAATCAATTCCTAAAAACATATCTCTAACAATAAGATAAAGTTGAATTTTTTTTGTGAACTTTTCCTATTTTTTAATGTCCTATATGTTATCCGGGGCTGAGACGAATCCAAAGAGCCTAATGTCACTAAAATCGGTGCAGCCGTTCTCGAGTTATAAGTGTTCTAACTAACACGATTTTCGACTTTCTTTTATATATATAGATGTATTTTTTTGTTCTACTCTGTATATATTTAGTCGCATTCTGTGAAATCGATGTATAATGTAAATCTACTTATTCTTGTAATATGTCTGACTCTATTATATTTATAACCATATATGTTCCTAAGGGACAAACTTGTCCCGGAATAATAAATTTAATTTCCTATTTCAGTTTTCAGTAACATTGTAATTTCAATTCGTTGAACTCCTGCCAGTAAGGATGCAATTCTACATCTGAATCCATAGAAATGCATATAAATAAATAAATATAAGGGGGAAAAATTCTTATGCCAGTCCATTAGGAAAAACATCCCTCCCATTTTATCGTTTAAGTCGGTCCTGGAATAATGACTATTGGCGTAATTAACTCAGCAATGGTTTTATAGGTTATAACCGTATTAATTTCATAGCAACGATCCGGGATGGAAGTCAATATGGGGTTGTGAATATTACCTGTTCTTTCCTGTGGAGCCATTTCTCAGTGTGGAGACGACCCTGAATCCATCAAAATGTTATCTTAATCTTTGAGCTTTAAATGATAAATTCACTTATTATGACCATCAAATATTAACTAAACTCTCTACTAGTTAGATGTTTTTTTTTATACTACTGAGAAATTTACATATCAAGGAGCATTCATTTGTAAAATTCCAATGAGTCACTCTCATTTAATGGATGGGGCAATGAATGAGTAAGTATACCCTTAAGACATAGCATAATTTATTCAGCGACAGGGCCTAAAAGGAGGACGACAACTGCGTACACTTACTTATTAATTACCGAGATTTTGCGCAATAAATCTTTCAGGAAGTACATTTATGTGGATTTATGTTTTCATTCTCCCAGTTTCTCCCGCATAAGCCATTAATCTTGGGAGTGCCGGTTCGAAAAGATCTCGTGGGTGGGCGTAGTCAGAAGATGGTCCAAGTCCGCAATAAAACCATTCATATAAACCTTTGTAGAAAGCCCAACAAATCACTTCCCTACTCCGATTGTTTCGTATTGTCCAGTGGCCTCCGTCTACTTAAATCCGACCCTTGGGGAAAAGGAGTGAGCCGACATTTTTATGGCTGATCATTTTAAGTATCCTCCAGAAAAGGAGGACAGGGATTTGGCTCCAAGTCAACGTTGCCATTTTAATTACGTCCCCCAAATCTCAGATATTTCCTCCTCTTATACGTGATATATAGAAATAAACACTTGTGTTTGTGGTATATTACCGTGTAAATCTATCATGTTAAATTCAACCATTCTCTTTCAAGTGAATGTATGTTTTGAGCACCTGTTAGTGAATATGTTCAGGAAAAGATGTAATGCTTAGCTTGGAAAATATTTATTTTAACAGGAACTACAGTCCAGGCAACTATTATGAGAAGCCATAGATCCTATTCATCCGTGTGCAAAACTTACTATTGAGTCAACATGGTAACTCTGCATAGCTTAGAACATTAAATTACATTTTTTAAACGTATTCTTTCACTGTTATTCATGATATAATAAACAAAGCACACGCATCGTTCCATTATGAGTTGCCCTCACATAAAATGTATTTTAGCAAAAGCTAGAATATATAATTACCATAAGTATGTGCCGTATTCTTTAGTTGGCAAACAACAACGGTTCAAAAATCGAACGTATGCACACGACGGCTATTGTTCTCATGCGTATTTAATAAATATGAAATTCTATTTATTCCCGATTGTGTATTCGCTTCCTCCTGCCTCTACAGTATTATCAAATGGCACTTTGCCTAAAATAAAACACGTTGTAAAAAAAAATGTGTATTTTCAACCGTTATATTCCTCTTTTTCGTTGGCTAAGGGAAAATTTACGACTGAATAAAGTGAACTTACCAATGTAAATACAAGTGTTCGTATTTTAAATTTTATGACGTTTTTCTACAATACATGCTCGTTTTCCTTGATGCTCATTTTGCCTCAATTTATAGTTTCTCGTTCGATTAATGCTGCATTGTGTTTGAATGTGGTTTTCCATAACTCTTGGCAGCAACATAAAAACGGCACTCATCGTTATAACACTGAAAAAGTTGGTATTATTGGCTAACCGATAAGTTAGGCATGAAAAATGATCCATAATAATTCATAGTTCATGCATTAAAGGTCAATTAACTGATTCACTACATATCCTTCTATTTAGGGCGAGTAACCGCTGAACCATCAATTATATTTCTCGGTGGCCTCTAGGTTCTTGATTCTATTGCTAACTTTTTTAAATTTATGCAGATGAATTTTGTTTAATTATTTCAAAATATTTTGCATTCCGCATTACAACTGTTGTTCCAATTTACTGATTTTTCTATTTATGCTGCGCAAAAAATGTGTTTATTTTTTGTTCATAAGGATAATTAATAAATGATTCATTCATTAAAGTGAACAATAGAAAATTTTGTTCTACCATGTGGAGAACAACGATGCTTTCATTGGCTAAGAGAAGAGATATGGAACTCCAAAGTCGCTAGGCAGCAAAAAAAAAAAAAAAAAAAAAAACGATAAAGAAAAGAACGAGACTGGATAAAAAATGGTGCGTGATTTTCTTTCGCTATCACATACTACCTTTGCACACTCCTCTTCCTTCTTACATTCTTGTCGGCAGTTTATATAAGGAGCCACTATGCCAATTCTCGCCACATAATATGCATACGACTGTCATAAGAAAACAATGCTCGTCTTGCAGGCGTTCCTACTATGCAAATGATAGGAGTGCGATAGCGAGAGGCGAGAATGGAGACTTCCATAGTCATCCTTTCTTCTTTCCATGGGAAGGATTGTGTCCGGGGTTTGTTTGTTGTTTTTTATATTTTTTTTCAACTTATTTCGATTTCGACTCGACTTTTCGACTTCGGGGGTTCTTTCACATTCTTACTCACGCGCACACAAATACGCATTGGAAGGATGTATTCCGTTCCCTCGACCAGTCGTATTTTCTTTCTTTTTGTTAACTAATTACTTGTTAAATACTTGCGTATTCCCCAGGAAATTTTCTGAAAAATAGATTCGACTATTTCCATATGAAGGGTTATCATAAAAGAATGGTGCGGTTTCATTAATTCATAAGGAGACAGTAAGGATAGGGTGGTAGAGATTTTTCAGAGGCTGCCCGATCCCTTCTGTCCGTCGGATGGGACGTTAAGCCGTGTCCCCTTGGCGAATTTTATTATGAGTAGCCTAATATCGACGTAGGGTTTCTCTCTTGTCGAGCGACTAAGTGCGCATGTGTTGAAAATTATCAAGTATGCATAAAAAACGGTTTTTAACGACGAATTATAAAAATAAAAAGAAACTTTGAAGTAATTCTGTTTTCATTTAAACCATGCTCAAAACCGCACCATTTGTTTACGCTAACCCTGTATTTATTTGGTTTTCAAACAAGTATATATAAAATTTCATCTGCCATAATTCTGAGTAAAAATTCTCAAATTTAAGATGCGGTCAAATATTGACCTGAGTTTACTCTATATATTCTGAAAACTTAAGGATGATAACATAAGTTTTAAGAGACTAATCCGTCTCCAAAATGGGCAGGTTGAGCGGGAGGTATGTTTACTCTGAAGGTTTTGGCTCGCTTGGATTGATGTGTGTGCTGTTGCCACGGCGTGGGATGCGGAATAAGATTTGAGGACGTTGTCCTGAGGGGTGTGAGGGTTCCCTAAAGGGTTCTCTTCTGGTTTCGAGGGTGTGGGTGAGGAATTTTGTTGAAAAAAAAATAGCCCTGAAGCGGGATGTTGTTGGAGGGAGGGTCGGAGATATGCGGACGAGGTTGAGTTGACTTGCTGCCAAGCGTGGCTATGCGCAAAGAGACGTATGGGAAGGGTTGTATCCCAAAACCACTCCCGGAGAGGAGATTTTTTTCGGGCGAGGAAGGGAGATGGGAAATAAGTATTCGGGAGAGAGAAGATTTCGGTTGAACTCGAGATAAAGAGTTTGGAAGATGCGACACCGCGATGCATCGACCAATGTTCAGCGAGTCAAAACAGTGGAATGCTGGTCGCTAGGGCAGCTGCACTGCGCACGAGAGCAGTTGTAGCCAGGGATGGCAAGAAAAACGAAAAGAGAGTCAAAACCAGTAAAAATTTCAATACTTTTTATTCCCGGGAGCGAAATGCAGAAACGAAACGAAATGGATTTAAACGTGGGGAGCTAAAATCAAGATCGAAACGAATTCGGAGTCAAAGATACTTCGGGTCGAAACTAAACTAAAACTCTGGGACAAAATGAAACACGATATTATTTCGCACCGAAACTAAACGTAGGCCTCGTATTTTCGTTTCGCTCCGGGTGGAAACGTAATATTTTCGTTTTGTTTCACTTATCGTCAGGGATGGCAATACAAACTAAACGATAGTCAAAACCAATAAAATTTCAATGGTTTTATTCCCGGGAGCGAAATGCAGAAACTAAACGAAATGGATTTAAACCTGGGGAGCTAAAATCAAGATCGAAACGAATTCGGAGTCAAAGATACTTCGGGTCGAAACTAAACTAAAACTGTGGGACGAAGCGAAACACAGATAGTGTTTCACACCGGAGGGACCACGCGCTTCACCTTCGAACAGTTTAGTTTCGACCCATACATTGAGGACGAAGTATGGTCGAATGAAGTAGAGGTTCGACCTACCGCCATTGGATGCTTAGAGCACTCATATTTTTGGTCTTTCACTCATAGGTTTGGGCTTTGCTCTCCAGCTGTGGCGCTGTGCGCACGATTTGGATTACTTGTTGCATCATATGCTCAGCAGGCCATACCACCTTGTCCGGTATAGTCCTCAAATTTAGACTCTGAGAATTCTGTCTCAGTAGCTTAACTGGCTAAAAAACTCGGCCGGAAATCAAGTTCGGAAATCGGTTCGAATCCAGGTAAATGTGATTGGTATTTTCTCTGTGGGCATTTTGAGCATTGTGGGTGACTCCGTAAAGTTCAATCACGTTGGCTGTACGGGGTGAACTTAAATTAATCAAGGTGGGAGTTTAAGTTTGGTTTACGGAACTACATGTATACTGAGGTAATTAATTTCCCCGCGGAAGGTAATTCCATTTTGTGTTCTACGATTTGATTATAAAGTATGGAGTTAAGAAATAAATGAAAGCCTTATCTTCTTCAAATCATTGGTAAGATATTTCCTCAATTTCTTCGCTCTACCAACAAAATTTTTATTGTTTTTATAGTGATCGTCATATTTTAACGTATGTATCTAATTAGTTTTCCACGAAGAATTGGAGTTCAATAAAGCGCGGCATAGTAACAATTATTTTTGTTTTTTCAAAGCTTCCGTAGCAGCTTAAAGAATCTTGAGGTTTTAAATAATGCCGTTCAAAATTTAAGCAAGGAATCAAGGAAGGAAGCAAGGTTCGTATAATGTGGCATTATTTCTTTTGCGCGTGTTCTCTAATGAAGGAAATAGCAGTCATTTGATTGTTGAGTATATTTGATGTTCCTTTCTGTGAAACAGCATTCCATTTATTAAACGATTCCTTTATTATACAGTTCAGTTGGACATAATGTGGTAATTGCATTGCAGTAGAGTAAATAAATCACGCCGTGTAAATAGAGTCTACGAAAAAATGAAATTGACTGGTTATACTTAGTCCTTTGCTGATGATGAGATGCATTATGAAATATATTTTGCCTTAGGTAATTCAGCAGAGCCTGTTCGTGTCTATTCTGCTTTTTTGCCTTTCTATTCATGCAAATTAATGGACATTGAAATTTATACGCTTACCGTATGAGCACTGCGTTACTACGTGGTATAAATCGCAAGTGAATTTAAAAAAAATTGAACTGATTGCTAGACCCTCATGAATACATAAATACCATTTGGACTAAAAGAGACAGAAATATTACCCCTTTCATAATAAAATCCAGTAATCAGTACTGTGGCACGGCATTTAGAAGAGCAATTTAACTACAAAGATTTTGAAGTGGTGCGTTGAAGTGGTGAAGGTACGCAACCTTCTTACCTTACGACGCGACGCCACCTGAGTAGGTACCAGCAAGAGGTGGATAACCGACTCCTGTGTATTTTACAAGGGAAATGCTCAAAATTCAATTGAAAGAATCGTGGATTTTGAGGTGGAAAAAATTACCATTTGTATTTTTTACCGCGGAAAAACTTTTGTTTGGGATCCAAGTAATTTATCTTCCGAGACGCAATCTCCTCCGAACTACGCGTGCTGTAAAAATATCAAAGTTGCGCGATTTTCAATTCATTGGAATGAAGGGCATTCTAGAGGGCCTTCACAAGATGGCCTGACGCGCAATTTCTCGGCCTTACTTGGTGACGGTAGAAGCACTCTAATGCTCACTGTTCGGTGGCCATTGCAATAGCAGTCAAGTTGGACGTGTTAACAGGGATTTAGCATCATAGGTACTATGAAAACATCGACATCCTATAACACCGGCCATTGTGTTCATACAAGTGGAACAAGTGTATACGATGTGAGAACATAGATTTCCGTTTCATGCGATTTAATTCATTATTTTCGGTTACTACCGCTTCGTTTGCTGCAGCGGAGACAACAGTTTGGCTGTCACTACTGGCACTGGTCGAAAATGACTCATTGACCTGAAGACGCTGGCAGTAGTTCCACAAAAGTGTTGTCTTTTTCGTAGCAACCGCCGCGTGTTCTCTCAGAAAAAAATGTGCACATAAAGTTCAGCTGTGAATTGACTATATGATTAATAATGCTTTAAAAATAATTTTGTGTATTTCTTGTTATTTTTTCATTTAAATAATCAAATTTAATATGAAACTACTAATTTTTTACTTCCAACTATTATTTTCAATGAAATGTTCCATCCCTACTGAAGCGGTCCGATTAGTCGGTGTTTGGATTGTTTCAGTCTCCGCGAATTTAAATAAAATAAAAATTCTCTGGACAATTTTTCGGAAAAAATGTCATTAGATTCATGTTATACACCCTAAAAAATTTGTTGGATATTTCATCGAGATACTTATAAAAATATGGAAGATATGATCTTCTTTCGATTTCAGCCCACTGTACGACGCGGTAGTAACTGAAAATGAAGAATTTCAATTATAATCGATATTGGGTCTCACGAAATTCCTGGATTATTATTCAATAAATGCCTCCACATGACTATCCCAGACCTTAATTTAATTTTAATTGTCTTGCCGTAAAAGCTCACCTCATATTTATAACTTCTCTGAATTCTGTTATGTTGTTGAAATCTTGACGCACTCATCCCCTGATTGAATCTTGGATAATTGGATAGCCGAGGCAGCAGATTTTCGATTTAGGCAAAGCGAGTACTGAGAGCATAACTTGGTGCCTGCCGGAAGCCATTTTTAATGAAACTCGTTTCATGCATCATGCCCTACCCGTCACACACGAATCTCACGTTCATGATGCAATGCGTGTAAAAAGAAGCGCATGAATTTTTGCCATCCAGATTTAAATTGGCTTAGTTTAAGTAATTGTAAGAATGGTAATAATATTTGTGTAATGAATAGAAGTGGGCGTAACTTGGTGGAAATCCTTTAAAGTTGGAGTTGAACGAATATGTATGTATAAGAAATGTCCCACTTATTTTTTACGTTACATATAATGCTCAATATACCCTCGCCTTAGCAATGTTACGCTGACGAAGCCGTACGTAGTAAATGGTAATAAGAGTAACAACATGTTTAGTCAGTGTCACAAATTAAATATTGCGAATTAAAGAGTGTCGCTTTGATAAATCTAAGTGTTTTGTGATGAGAATGTGGTAAAACTTATATGTGTAACCAGTATCGTGAATAAGTTCAGCTGATGAAGGCTTTATAAAGTGGAAGTTCGCCATATTTAAATAAAACATGGTAGAACTTTTCCAAAATATTGTTATGCGTACCAGGAGTAGTTGATAGAATGAGATAGTTGAAAACGTGAAGCCTAATACTTAGTACACTATCGTAATTAACAGGTTTACCTATCACCGAAGAAGGTTAAAAAGAGGTGGTTAGAAAAAAAGCGTCTCATTAATTGTTAGGCTCTGACCTATTTTTTGCTAATGTATGTGCACTAAAAAAGTAGCGTGTATATTTTCTATCAAATATTGGCTCTGAGAAAGTTTATTTACGCTGTAACGACCTCAAGATTGTCAAATACAGAGTTGACTGACTTTGGCATGGGGAGGTGAATTTCTTTTGAAAAGGAAGATTAACTTGTAGATTTGATCTCTCCCGAGTAAAAAGTCTATCCCCCCATTAAGTTGTAATAAGCAAATATAGATCAATTGTTTACGCTAACAAAGTGGTAGAAAATTTAAAATATTTTACTAAGGTTGCGACGGCCAATTTCTGCGATTTTTGAGTGAAAGCTCTATAAAAAAATTCGTGAATTGTATCAGTGATTTGAGAATGAAAACGAAATTTACAAAATAATGCCACGGAGATGCTGGAAACGTCAATTTTCCTCTTATCCTAGAAGCTGTGCGTATTACTGCTGGTTACCTAGGTCTGGTGATTTCCTATTCAGCCAGTGGATTAATTTCATCGCTATAGTCGGCGAGTTGTAATCACTTGAACCGTGGGAGCCGATTAGCGAGCTACGTTTCCCGTTTAATGGTATTAGCCTGATATTGACTCCGTACCGCTGTACTTGAGAATAATAAGTAGGCATGGTCGGATTTTGCATTGCTCAACTTTAATGCCTCAGCAGTTTTCCAGGATTCTGTGTATTCACCTATTCTCTCGGGAATGAGATTAATTTTTAACAGGGTCATCGGGATCTTTCCGAATTGACGACGTTACCCTTTATAATCGAGTTAAAAAGGGTTCCTACGGAAGATTAAAATGTGGATTCTTCCTCGATAATTTTTGGTGATCTTGTTTCATTGCGGCGAATATCCGAATTTTCCTTATGATTTACATTCAATTTCCTCTACATTTGTGAAAGTTGCGCCGTAAGACAGGTTAAATCACTTCACTCGGCCTTTTTAGTGCCTGACCTTGAGTACCGAAAATTTATTTACACTTATTTTCCTTAAACTGGGTTGTGCGAACTCTCAAGGATAATTTAAACTTTATACCGGTATTTATGTATCAGCTGAAGGGGTTCTTTGAATATGTCTGATTAGTTAAATTTTTAATGGAGATTGGTACCTTACTAACCTTATTAATTATTAATATAACAAATGTAACAATACGCGTTGCCCTCGGAATTTTCAGGCGTCTGTATTGTGTGTATAACTCCCTAAGGCTAAATATGGAGAAATAAATAAATTTTAGTAGGCATAATCGAATTACTAAAGTTGAAAAAATATTGAGAACTGCAATTGGGTTATTTAAAAAGGATGAGAATGAATTCATTTCATCCCTTTTCCGTGGTAAATTATTTCCATTTCATTTCCATTATTTTCCATGTATTTCCATATATAATTCTGTCTGGGGCCTTCTGGAAATGCTATTTCTTATTCTTTTCCATGTTTAGACGACAACAGCAGCGCTGCTTCCCGTAATTTGGCATCGTTAGGAAATATGTGTTACATCTATTAGAACATGCGTTCATACACAGTTTTTGGCGGACGTGCTGTGGCCAAAAACGTCTGCCCGACCCGATGCCAAGTTAACATGGGAGAACACAGATGTTTCGTGAATAAACGACAGAGGTCACGCGTTTAGCCACACCCGTTGTGTAAGTGCGATAACCGACTGGAGTGATTGATTGATTTGACGTGTATCAGTGGCCCCACTGCTGCCTTCTCCAGGAGAAAACTGAAAAAAAAACACTCACGCTTACGTATTCCCATTTCCGCCCATCGCGGTGCACCTATAATCGTGGCCGTTGCCATGTGGCTACATCCCACCATTCTGAGCAGTTGAGGAACACTCCTTTTTGCTGTCGACTTGCCACACAGGGGTGCAGCTAGAAATTAAGGCTAGGGGGGGTTTCAGGCGCAACTAATACTGGGGAGCCTGGGGGCATGGCATACCCGCCAGGATAAGCGGGAGGTACGGAGGCCCTCCGCCAGAAAAAAATTAAGATAAATGGTTTTAAATGGTTAGTTTTACGGCCTTCTGAGGGATATTTTATTAATCCTCACATTATTCAATAAGTAATTTTAATCCAATTAAGTAAAATAGATTCACCTTAAAAATTTCTGTGAGTTCTGGGGGGGTTTTATCCCCCAAAATCCCCCCTCGCTGCGCCACTGCTGCCACAGATATGTTGTTGAAGCTTGCAATAACTTATCACTCATAAACTTAGAAGTAAACAGGAAATGACATTTATTCATTATTGTGATTTCGAATAAGTTCAACAGATGCAGGCGTTATATGGCGGAAGTTTATATTTAAACAAAAGACGGTAGCACTTTTCCACAATATTAAAAAAAATACATTTCTCCATTAATCGATAAGCGGCCTCTCTTTTAACCCCCCCCTCCTCCCGCCCTTCTGTGGCTCTTCCCACGTGTCGTTATTCTAAAGTTATACCTGGAATCCTCCTTCCACCTTTTCCGTATCTCTTTAGTTGTATCTTTTCTCACCGTCTCCACTCTGTACGCCTGTTTCCCACCCCTTCTTCAAACATGTGACATCCTCTCCCACCCCTTTCTCAAAGGTATAAAGGTGATGTTTAAATGAAATACTACGACTTGCATCAGATGATGGCTCTGTTAGCCGAAACTCGTTGCACGCATTAAAATATTGTGGAAAAGTGCTACCATCTTTTATTTAAATATTTTGATTTCCTTCATGCAAAAATATTCTTGCCCTGAAGATGCATTCTTTCTATCAAGGTCTCTCATAGAAATTGAAAAATACAAATACATTGTATTAGATCATGATCTCGTTACCTACCAGTGTAGCTATATGGCTAAGGGTCATTCCAAAGAAACATTTTATGTATCACTAGACAATTTCACTGGATTACGAAAGACGACCGTCGGAGAAACTCACCTAAATATATCTTCACAATAAGAAGCAGATAGTTTTCTGGGGGAAATGGGTTAACTTGTTCTTCAACCTTTCTTCTTAGACTAATGCCTGTTCCCATCAGTAAATTTACTTCCGCTCGCATCCAAATCAGTTTTCTTTCCTTCCCTCAGTCGGCCTACACTTCTTTTCCATGTCGGAACATTGTCACTTTCACCATCGCTCGTCCATTTAACCTACACGATCAATGCACCCCTCTTCTCTTCGAGGAACCCACTGATTGATGTCTGCCACGCCGGACATCTCCCTATCGCCTAACTCCTTACCCTAATCAATATTGCCTTTTCAGCGATTCTCCGCAGAATTTTAAACTTCATGGTTTCTATAAACATTCTACCTTTGGAAGTTCTTGTCCTGAACCTGCTCATGTTTCCCTCAATGTGTTAGGACTAGTCTCACTACGGCCTTATACATCCTACCCGTTGTTTCCTTCCTAATGTCGCAAATAAAAACTAATAACACCAACAATAAAGGTAACTGTGTTAAATATGTGATTTTTTACCTTGTAACACCCACAGGTGCAAATATACACAACTGTGTAATGTAAGAATTTTTGCCTTTTGCGAGATTCAAACCTGGATCTGTTTTTTATATACCTTGGAAGAAGACGGATTGGTGGCGTAACTGTAGTGTACCTGACCGGAAATCGGGAGATCGGGGTCTTAATTCTGGCCATTTGATATCCGAGATCCGAAATCCGAGATTCGATAACCGAAATCCGAGATTCCAAAACAGAGATTTGATAACCGAAATCCGAGATCCGAAATCAGAGATCCGAAATCCGAGATCCGAAATTCCAGATGCGAAATCCGAAATTTGAGATCCGAAATCAGAGATCCGAATCCGAGACCGGAAGTCCGTGACCCGAAACATTTTTTCATGGTGAATTTCACCTTTGGCGGATAAATTTTACTCATTTCACCTGGAATGGGTTGGGGGTTAGGCAAGATCCCTAGCCCCCAGCACCTTAGAATACGCCTCAATATCGAGACGAAGTTCGGCGAGTCGAAAAGCCAGCGACGTAGAGGGGAGAGGAGGCATTGTTTCGTGTTTTGCGGAGACGCGTCAACGGGCGCGATTCCTATCGCTGCTGGCGGGGGCAGGCAGGTGGAGGGAAGGGTAGAAGAGAGAAAGCGTTGAGGAGGCGTCGGAGAAAGGAAGGAAGGAGGAGATGAGTGGTGGAGAAAGTGAAAGGATGAGAAGAAGAGCCCGGGGCCACAGCAGCGGCGCCATCCTCCTTGAGTTTTGGGGAAACAGATGAAAAGTGAAGGGCACGAGATTATATCAACCGTGTCGCCACGGTCACCTCCAACCCAGGAAAATATAATCCGAGTCGAGTGCTCTGTTGCGGAGTTAACGGTGAGACTTGTGCGAAACAGTTCCATCATATTTCGGTTCCCTGTCACTTAAATGGTCTAGGATGACCGCGCCTAAGATAAACCAGCGGGGAAGTGAACGGTGTTTGTATCCTCTTTCGTTTCCCAGCGATTTTTCCTCAGCGATGTAACGATGATTGAACATGTCTGAAGTCAGGGAGTCAAATTCCCAAAGATCTTTTAATGTTTCGATGGGAAAATATCTGTGAAACAGATTCTTTTGATTGTCTAAATAAATCGAAAAACTAGTTTTGCTTCGTATCAAATAAACTAATAATAATTAGTTTTTTCAATGCCTAAAAAAATCAAAAAACTATTACGAGAGATATTTTTTCTTATAACTCTTATTGGCATTTGCATTTCCTTTTTCATTCACTTTCACCATTTAGTGGCCCAACTTATTTTTTTCAACTTGGTTAGTTTAGTTAGTGAGAGTAAAGCTCATACCAAACTAATTCACGGCTGCATTTTCAGCTTTGGCCCATAGAAAATGATTAGCGACCTGTGCATGAATTCTAGAGTTTTCCTTGTTCAATCTCCAAAAAAGTACATTTCCTCCGGTAAAATAAAAAAATAATTTTTGTTTATATATGAACAAAAATTGTGTAATTACAGTTTGTCAATCATGCAATATAATAACGTAAGAGGCAGAGATCGTTAGTATCATTTACACAGTTTCCTTTAATTTTTAATTTTTTGCTGTCTACGGACAATATGTATGCGTCAACGGACACAGCAGAAGGCGAATATTGTGTTTACTCGCGAGAAAAAGTTAGTTTCTTAAAGTTAGTCTAAAAGTTAGTTAGAAAAAAAATTTTTCATTGGACATTCTGTGACTATCCATAGTGTATCATCATCATGTCATCACGTTACCACCAGTACATGCCCATGGGCTGCAGAGATCTCGAACATGATATCCACGGATATGACGATTCCCTCTATTATTAAGTAAAAGTTGGCACTGACAATAAATTAGGACACTACCCTTACTACATTCAGCTTACATCTTATAGCTGTAAAAAATATCGCAATTGTAATTAGTAAAAGATTACTAACTTTTACTAATTTTTACTTGTCCACGGACATGACTGATTATCTTGGCTCTTTAAAAAACCGAGTCAAAATTTTCTTCCAGCGTTTAAATATTCACTAAACCAAATATACACTCAAACAATCCAATATAGCTGACAATCTCCTTCTCTAGACATTGATTTTTCAGGGCTTCCACCATCTCCTATGAAAACTTCCTTCTTTTTCCTGTGTCCCCGAACATTGCTTTTTTGGGTAAGACAAATGTTTTTTTTAATATTTTATAATAAATATTACGCAATAAAAGCAACCCAAAAGATAATTTTAGAATGTGAATATTGTTGTGACTCCTTTAATTATAAATTTTGTAATAAATTATTTAGTGAAGGTTGTTGATACAATAAACACGTCTTTGAAATTTTATGAGGGAAAATCCACGGACATGACGAATCATAGCCTGTGGGTAATTAATTTGGGGGATATAATGTTTTTCTATATTAATTTATCACTAAAATTAGTAAAAGGGGACATGAATGATATGCCAGTGTAGTTTTGATTTAACAGTTTTATATGGCAGTCCATGAGCATGCTTTTGTACGATAACAGGAGAAAGACCCTTCTATGGTTTTGTTTACTAAATGGTGGCAAAACGACACTTAGAGTAGACAGCAGTTTTAGATCTGATCTGATGAATATGCTGCAAAAAAATGTAATAAACCAAGGAATGTTTTATCATGTTTTCCCTTGTCCATTGACGTGAAAATTGTGGCTCATTACAGAAAAGATGGCTTAGATAATTTTCACAAAATGACAACCTATTTAATTTTTTATGGCTATCTTTTTCAAACTATTTTCCCTGTTTTTAGGAAAAATGAGGAAGTCAATCCTGTCAATAAGAATTTAAAGTCAAATTCAGCTTCTCCATTTAATTTGAAAAAAAACTATTATTCCCCATGTGTTGCTGTAATATATGGTATTTAACTCTGTTCGAAGCATGAGAGTTATTGTGTGAGCTGTAAAAACGAACTGTGTATTTTTAATTTTGCAATGAATTATAATGGGATGTTAAATTCAAATGGAAATCATGTCAAAGTGTCTAATTAATGCCGTTACATTCCGAGAAATGCAATAAAATTACGTATTCTACCGTTAATTACGGTAATACGGTTAATAATTTGTATCAATCATGAATAATGTGCTCATCAGTAGTGGCTTTTACTAATTAGTAAAATTGGAGAAACGAAAGCACGAATTTTATCATTTAGTACTATAAATTATGTAGTAGGCATTTTTATTTATTGAGGTGAAGATATTTTAATGATTCCAAGAATTTTGAAACATAGTTACGTAAACAGTAGTAAACAGTAGTAAACTGCAATTACAGTTATCGTAATTATGAAGAAATTACATTCCTTTTCGTGTGTCCTAAAAGTCGCGGGCCAACTATTCACTTGGTCAAATCACTTTTAAGAATAATGCCAACTCAATAGGAAAAGACTAGCATTTTTATTGTACTCCATTTTACTGCCAGATTTAAAGCATTATAGAAGAGAAGTAGAACATCACTTTTTAAATTATTTTTAAGAACCAATGGAGAGTATAACTTTTGAATATTTTTGCATTCTTTTGCATGGGTGTCACGTGCTTCGTTGCTGTATAAAAATTCTGAGTGATATGATTCACACAACCGAGGCCCATAGGGTGGGAGCTCTGAACCATCGTCTAAATGCGTGTTGGTTACTGAGATATCAATAGTTCGTAAAGATACCAGTTAACTGTGGCCAGAGGTGATGACGCGAACGAAACTGGATAAAGAAAGTACGTAGAGAAGGTTCATTTAGATTGAATATGGATAAGCGAGGAAGTTTTAGCGTAGCTGGGGTAAATTTCAGAGTGTAAGTGCAGTTATTTGCAGTGAAATACGATTTTTTTTCACGTCATTTATATTCTCACGAGTTTCAAAATTTCGGCACGAGAGGGCAGCAATGAGTTACCACGGTCGCGTGAATGTACGTGGGTTTTAAATAAGTGCTGGCCGCGATCGTGTTAGCGGGGATGATTCTTTTACTCAATGAGAGCGTCTCTCTGTGTGAGTGAATGAACCAGATCTCTAATGATGTCACCAACTCATGAAAAGTGGGCAGCAGTGATCACGCTTTCTCATTTTATGCTTATGATAAATGGCCAGATGGGGAAGAAATTCAGGGATCGGGTCGGTGTGGTGGCTTTAGTGTTGGCTTCCCACCCGGCGGGCTCGGGTTAAAATCCCGGAGGTGGCAGAGAATTATCAGAGACTGCCCGATCCCTGCTTGAATGTTGTGTGGAGGACATTTCAAGCGCAACACTTCGTCCGTCGGATGGGACGTTAAGCCGTGGTACCCTTGGCGCCTTTCGTTAAGAGTAGGCTAATGCCGGCGCCGGGATTCTCTCCATTCTTCTTTACCTACCCTTCCCTCATAGCGCAAATGTCCATAGCTGTCGGTCGCCTACTCCAAATACCATACCATGGGAAAGAAATTTGTTTCGCCTTATCTAATCCTTGCTTTCGTTCTATCAAATTACTTTAATGAATAGCTATATTCAGTATTAGGGACAGACCCATTTCCTCTATCGCCCTTCCTTCTGTCCGATAGCCTAAAATTCCTTCAGTCAATCTCGAATCTTCCACATCGTCACCGTGAGTAACATTAACGAGGCAAAGATAACGCTGCGTCTCGCTTGGATTTTTTTAAAAATTGAACATGAATTTACGTGGATAGATAGAATACAAATATACGCACCTCATTGGAATATTGTGACCGATTCCTTAGTGATAACTTCATTAGTTTTTCTATAATCTAAAGAGTGCAACTCGGCTACCTTTACAGTGGATTACTGCACATAACTGTCGTTAGGCATCATCATCTATGCATTTCGCGACGGCGCTAAAGTCATACTTTCGTATTATAGGAAGAAACAGGAAAACGCACGCTCGAAAAAAAGGTTTTTTGGTTTTTGGGCAGCTTTTGAGCGATTCATCTCTCTGTGGATCATATACTGGTTGTCAATCGTCGTAATCAAATTCATCCGACAAAAGAGCATCTCATCCCTTTGCAGCATTCACGATTGAGTTCATTTTGTTGCCAACATATCTTCTTCCTTTGAGTGAATTTACGTAGATTAGATGAGAATTATGAAAAATTATGTACCACATTGGAAAATTGAAAATAATTCCTTAAAAATAATTTCATAAATTGTTTTTATATACCCTAAAGGGTGTAAATCGTCTATTATTATTATGGATTGCTGCTTATAGATTTCGGTAGGGATCATCTTCTGAGAATTTCGTGACAGCGCTGAAAACGTTTGGATGTTTTCAAATGCTACTATAGGACAAAACAGGATCATGCGCTGGACATCTGATTTTAAGTTTAGCTTTTTAAAAGTACTGTAGAGACAAAAAAATATTTTTAGGTTTTTGGCCAGCTTTTGAGCGATTCATCTCACTGTGCGTCGCGCCCTATCAACTGTCACCCTCAGATTCATCCGCTGTCAACAGAAAATCTCGTCCTATAGCAGTATTCTCCGACCGAGTTTCCTTCGATACATACCTGCTTCTCTTTGGTGAATTCAGGTCGATCAGTTGACAAATTATCCAAATTTACGCACCACATTGAAAAATTGTAACTAATACCCTAAACCTAACTTCATAAATGGTTTTTTTAATCATCTAATGGGCGTAATTCGGCCACTGTTATTGCGGATTACTGTTACTGCTTATAGATTTCGTAATGAATCATCTTATAGGCATTTAGCGTATAAAAGCACTGTGGATAAACTTTTTTTTTTAGATTTTTGACCAGCTTTTAAGCGATTTATTCTACTGAGCTTCCTGGATACCAATGATTCATCCGGTTTCAACAGAACATATTATCCTTCAGCATTATTCCCCGATTGAGTTCCCTACATTACAAGCACATCTCCTTTTTGGTGAATTTACGTCCATTATATGAGAAATTATCAAAATACATTAACCACATTGAGAAACTGAAACCAATTCCTTAAAAATAATTTCATAAATTGTTCTTCTACAGTGTAAAGAGTTTAACTAGGATTTGCTACATAGAATTGTAGATTGCTGCATATTATAGATTTCACTACGATTTATCTTCAAAGCATTTCACGACCGTACTAAATAGCCTGGAATTATCATTCTTCTAACACACAACTCCTATCTTGTTTCTGTGTCATTTTCAAGTGTTGGAAGCCTAGAGGATGATTTCAGTTCTAAAATATACGTTGAGCGAAAGAGTGGGGTAAGGAGAATCGCTCACGTTGAATAGCTAACCTATAGAAAATAATAATTTTTTAATAGGAGACTAATGCTCGAATCACAAAGGAATGCAAATCTATGTTAATAATGCAGTGTGATATGTTTTCTATTGACAGTAATATAATGGTAGAGTCGACATAACTCATGAAAAAACTAGTATATGTACCGGAAATTTGCTTTAAAGATTAACTATATAAAATACTGTCGATAGAAAAAACGTGAAGTATCCTAAAGCGTGTCAAATCCTGGATACCAACCGTCGCTCTCACATTCATCCGCTGTCAATAGAATAACTCATCCTTGATTGAGTTCCCTTCTTGCTGGCATATCTTCTTCTCTTTGGTGACCGCCGTGCCTTTTCCCCTTTTCAGAATTCTCCTATTTTCTCCCTTGCTTGAAATCTCTCAAAGGCACTTTCAAATCACTCCGATTGGTATTGGAAGAAAGTCTTCGGAAGAGGGTTTAGAAACTTCCACCGCATCAACTCCCACATTTTCACGCCGGGACCACCTTCTACGCTTCGACCCGACCTTTGTTGATAGGAAAGAATGCAAGGATTCATTCTCTCACATCCCAAACTTGCTCTTCATTAAGTTGTCTTCAATCTTTCTCTTTTTCTCACGAAGAAAGAATTGGTAACTGGTGTTGGTTCCTTTGTATATATCTCAGAAAACCAATATCAAAATAAGGATCATTATCAAATGTCTCAGAGTATTATTTTTAGTCCGAAACTTGATTTTTTTTTTCAAAAAACCAATGAATCCAATTACCATTTTAAGGTAATTGTAGACGAAAACCTGCATGACCATTCGACCTAATTATTTAAGCAGGTAAAGCTTAAGCATTTCTTTAGAAGTTAACCTCGTTTTTAAAAACTCCTTCAAACTATAATTTTCTCTGATTACCACTCCTCACGTATTTCCGCTACAATTTTAAATGTGGGAAGAGTAAAGGATATAAATTTCAGCCATAGTCAGCCATTTTAGCCTAACAACCAGGTTTAACACACTTGTCCGTACATTAAAGAAATCACGCTGGATTCATACAATGCCCTTAGAACTCAAACGCTGGACTCAAAAACCATACTGTTCCTGATAATTTTAGTAAATTTTGAAAATTTAAAAGAAAAATGTTTGTAGCAATTTTAAAACACGATATATACCGCGTCGTACAGGTTTTTTGAGGCCGAAGATGTTCAAAGATTGCCTCATTACCTCATTCTTGGATAGCCTACCTTTCCAATTTAGATCCTGCATGAACATATTTAGTGCACTATAGTATCCCCTATTTCTTCTATGCTGCTGATTAGATGAAAAGCTGAAAATACGAAAAACCCGGTGATGAGGTTGTAACCGTATTAGTTCACCTAGTACTAGGAGTGGTGCGGTATTGTTGCCCAGGAAAAACAGGCCTAAAATGACCGGCTCAGACGCTCCGCTTCACCGTTAAAATGAACAGAGGGAGACTAGATTAACGGCGATTGGCCCAATCACCCCTCTAGTTCATGGGATTCTTGGGTATAAAAAGTGGGTGGTCGAGGCAAAGGATGCGGTAATGAGGATTTTCCGAGAAGATTTTCTGGGCTTGGCTTGCAGAGTAAGTGTGATGAGACAATGTAAAGGAAAGGTTTGTATGGAAGGGCTTGAAGAGCCTAGGAATACTGTTTGTGGTTCAAAAAAATAGAGGTATGAAGATTACGAGGATGTTTGCAAAAATAACTGCTTTTTACACCACTTTTTGGACTTTGGGATACGCTGTACTGCATATTTTGCTCTTGTTATTAAGGGAAACGTATTTCTTAAGATTTGCATGCATTATTCTCTTCCGCCCTCTATCGGTTTTTTTTCATCCTTTGTGAGCCCTCCATCAACCGAATTGGAATATTCACCAATTGCTCTGCAATTTCTTTAGCCAGAGTACTACCAAAAGCATGTGTAAATAATGGAGAAGAAAAGTTATTACACTGTTCCAATTGGAATTTCCTCTTTTTTGGGCTCATAGTGCTGCTCGAAATACGTTGCGGAACGTCTCCATCACCCACAGACACCAAGGCACAAGAATAGAGGACTGAAAGCTATGTCAGTAATTTTATATGATACGTAAGTGAAAATAATGTAACGATTTTAATATAGAAAATGAGAAAGTACTCATCTGTAAGTTTTCCTCAGGGAAATTTTCCTCTAAATTTTCCCTCTATCATATTCCTCACGTAAATGATATGTCTAATTATTATTTGTCTTACCCTCAGGGTCCTTTTCTAGTGTTTCGTGCTTCATATTTTATTTTCTTCTTCTTTTCTTTCACTAAATCCCTCTTTCCGTGCGTATGATTTTCAGCACCCGCCTATCCTGGTACTAGGAATGGTTTATCGTGCTGCTTGAAGTCCTCGTTTTTTTCATTCTCCTCCTGAAGGATGAAGTAAGAAAAAAGATCATCCCCTTGTAGTGGGGGATTCTGAAACGAAACCTCAGTAGGTTGAAAAGCAAAC
This sequence comes from Ischnura elegans, assembly GCF_921293095.1. Lineage (NCBI taxonomy): Eukaryota > Metazoa > Arthropoda > Insecta > Odonata > Coenagrionidae > Ischnura > Ischnura elegans. The sequence goes on from NC_060252.1 coordinate 59,005,161, forward strand.
GATTTTACGGTCAAATAAGGTGGAATGAAGTTGTCTTATTGTTTGGATGAAGGGAAAGCCATATTCTCAAAACTTGTTTGGAGTGTAGTTCTCTATGGATCAGAAAGTTTTACTTTCCCAGAGAGAGATAGGAAGGTACGTTGGGATTTTTAATTTGGTTTTTGCGCAGGATACTTAGTGTAAGGTGGGGAAGCAAACTGACTCACGAGCAAGTGATAGAGTTGATAAAGGATAAACTTTAACTGTTAAAAATGATAGAAAGCAGTAAAAAAAGTCTCGTAGGGCACCTGCTTTATTCTGGCTTCATTTGATACACCACACTTAAGGGTGGTGTACAAAGTTAATTGAGGGTAGGATAGACACAAAAAGGAAATATTTAAAGCCAAAAAAGGAGTATCTGACGGATATAAAGGTTGTAAGATTTTCAAGAGTGGCTAAAGATGTGTTAACTGAAAGACAGCCCTCAAATGGACAGAATAATGACGTCCAACCCATCGGTTGAAGTGAGGAGAGGGAGAAAAGGTGTATCAGCGTGAGAATTTGCACATTTAGGCAGTCATTTCAGCTCTTAGGGGTAAACTTGGAAGAACGGCGGCGTAAGAGACCGAAAAAATTGAATTTTTATTCAGATTAAAGTCCTAGACAACACAGTCTTGACCCTGAAGTAATGAGTCTGCCCTCAACCTCTGGTACCCCCAGAGTGTTGCCTCGCAAGAATGTTTTTTTTTCTGAATCCCCTCGCCTCGTGAATTCAACCGGTAACTTCGTAGCAACCCCTTTCTGAAGGATGCAAGTTGGAAAGAAGAAAATAAGGTGACGTGACGGTGAATTATAGGTATATTGAAGGCGAAAGCAGTATATCCAAATGTTTTTGGAGTGTAGGTCTGTATGGATCAGAATGTATCACCTGCTAATAATAATAGGAAGCAAAAGTGTCTCGTAGGGTCCCCGCTTCATTCTGTTGTCAATTGATGATTCACACTTAAGATTGGTGTACCGACTAAATTGAGGATAGGAAGGAGGCAAAGAGGGAGAGTTTAAGGCCGAGAAAGGATTTCTTATACATAAATTGACAAGAGAAAAAAGCCCCTTATTACCATGTAATAATAAGGAGTCCTTACGCATATAAATACTGGAAGATATCAATGAGCGGCTAAGGATCTGTTAATTGGAATAAAGCCCTTAAAAAGAATGGATTCCGTCCACCAAACCATCAGTTGAGGTGAGGAGAAGAAGAGAAGGTGTAACAGCGTGACAATTTGCTCCTTTGGGCAGTGTTATCAGCGCGTACGGTAAACTTGGAGGCTCGTCTGCGTGAGAGACCGAAAAATTGAATATTTGCTCAGATTAGTTGCCTCGGCAATTCAGTCTCAACCCCGATGTAATGAGTCTGCCCTCAACCCCTTATTCTCCTAGAGCGTTTTCACGACAGAATGTTGTTCTCTGAAGCCCCTCCTCGTAAATTCGAGCGGCAATTTCTTAGCAACCCCTTTATGAAGGATTTACGGTGGAAAGAAGGAAATAAGGTGATATGAAGGTGAGTTATATGTAGAATGAAGGAAAAGCCATTATATCAAAACTCGTTTGGAGTGTAGGCCTCTATGGATCAGAAAGCTGGAATTTCTAAGAGGAAGGATATGCTTGACTTTGAAATGTTGCACCTAAGCATAAAGGTTGGAAGAGGTCTCAAAGAGTGCCTTAGGCTCTGTCAATTGGAAAAGAGCTCTTAAAAAGACAAAATTCTGTCCATCCCATCGGTTGAGGTGAGAAAATGGATTAGAGGTGTATAAGCGTGAGAATTTGCTCCTCAAGGAAGTGATTTCGGCTCTTGGGGTAAACTTTAAGGCACAGCTGAGTAGAACGCCAAAAAATTGAATTTTTACTCAGACCAGTTGCCACGGCAACTCCAGTCTCGACCCTGAAGTAATGAGTCTTCCCTCAACGCCTTATACTCCCCAAGAGTTGCCACGCAAGAATGCTGTTTTCTGAATCTCCCCTCCTCGTAAATTCGACCGGCAATTTCTTAGCAACCCCTCTCTGAAGGATTTGCGCACGCTGCTGCCACCTCGCGGAGGATTTTCTCGCGCCATTGTTTCGGGCGGACGAAGAAAGAAAAGGACGGGGAATGTGCGATAAGGTGGTTTTTTGGAAGGCGGAGCGAAATGAGTTGAGGGAACGATTGTTGGGGGGGTAGAGTATAAAATTTAAGCGCGAGGTCGTATGTATGTACAAGAGGAAGAGGATGAGGGAGATGGCACGTTAAGATATGATAAAGCGAAAGGGAATGGGTGGAGGGCTTTCGGCGATATAAAAAAAATAGAACTGTGGGTAGAAATGTGAGAGAGTGAAGCGGGGAAGACTTTGTATGGGAATGAGGGAGAGATGTGGAAATGTCGTTTGAATATTTTGTGAGATGCACTCAGGGAATAAGAGGGAAAGAAAGAAATGTTATTTTGGAAATTCAGAGCGAAGAAGTCGGACGAAGATGCTGATGACGGGAGCTGAGAGGAGTTCAATTCTTCTTTTCCAGCACTATGGAGAATTCTAGGCAGCCTTCCCACTACATGCTGCTGTGGATGATTCTCTTCAAATTGACGTATACTTGACTTCCAGTGATCGGAACTGATTGGAATCTTGGAATTGGAATAAGGTGGTAGATTCAGGACTAAAACCATGGAGTACCATGTTACTAAGAGGACTTTGATGGAATAAAATCCTTAAAAGTATTTATGTACAAAGAACATTTATCTGCGAAGGGAATAAATCATTAAAAAATATAACACATAGAAAAAAAGATCTTGAGATTTAAAAATTGATATACCCGTATTTTTCGTTATTTTTACGGAAAATCAATGGCCTTAACCCTTTAGGAGAAAATTAATGACTTCACTACCTCTTCCCACTATCTTATCCGCTACGGTGCACGGTTGTCGCATGGTAAAATATTATTCACACCCTTGTGAACGATTTCTTCCTTTGATGACAGATTCTGCCCGAATTAATGACGCTACCAACTCAGGAAAAATGGCAGTAACTTTGGCGTTTTCTTTGTTTTAGACTTACGAGAGAATGGCCAAATGGTACCCAAGCAGCGAAATGTGACGGAAAAATATGAAAGAATATTTTTAAATTATTTTTAAATGATTTAAAATTTCCTCAATAATTACATAACTGTAAAATGCGTAATGAAATGTGAACTTACCAATTTACCATGAGTAATACTCATGTACTTGAGTATGCTAATGAACTAGACTGTAATCCCTCATTTGTAACCAAGAGGTTATAAGAGTATGCTACGATGAAGAAAATGCTCAGGCGTCAAAATTTACGCCAGTCCAAGCCGAAATAAGACTGTTAAATGCGTAATGAAGGGTAAACGTAAAAATTAACCGTAACTTTTATCATGAGTGCGTTGAAAAATTGCATTTTACATTATATGTGATATTTTATATGCTTCAACGAATATGATATGATGACGAACGTTCTCAGATGCTAAAATTTACGCGGGACTTCGTAACTCTATTAAACTATCCCTATTAAACCCGTCAACCTCGCTTGATTATCACCCTTGTGTTATAAATCGCGTGATTGATTTAAATCCACCTTCAAACCTTGTATTGTAGATTATAATAGTTTTTTTTCTCGATCATTACATAATTGAGGAATGCTCAATGAAAATAAAGTTTACAACGAGAAAGAAAGAAAATTTACAACCCCTTTCATCATAAGTATATTGAAATGCCTCATTTGTAACCCGGAACTACTAAGAATATGCTACGATAATTTGCTCAGACGCCAAAATTTAATCCAGTCTTCGTAACTCTATTATACTTTCATCGTCGACCCATCAACCTCGTCTGATTATCACCTCCGCGTTCTAAATCGCGTGATTGATTTAAATCCACCTTTAAACCTTGTATTACATTTTTATCGTTTTTCCCTTCGATCATTACCTCGTTTCTGAGACAGCGTGTCGCGACACGGTAATTAGCGCAGCCCACGGCCAAGTCGAAAAACCATCCCCTCCATTCTCTTGAGCAGAGCGGCTTAAACTGACGAGGCGACCCCGCCCCCTTGTCAGGGCCACGCTCAACTCCCTCCCCGCGTAACATGACGAGGGCAGAGTCTTCTTCCCATCCAGGAGGAGAACACGTCAATACCACCCCGACTCAGTTTTCCACATGACGCCATCGCATCAAGCCTTCTCGCAGAATAAGAGCCCCCCCTCATCCCACCCACTTCCTAATGGGAAAATGAAGTTTTTTTTATTCACGCCCCACCTCTCGGGATATCTCCGTATTTTTTATGTTCTCAGAAAAGGGAAGAAAAAATATTAAAGTCTTCTTTCTCCCTTTACGCCGAAGATAAAATGAAGGGAAAAAATTTTTCGCGAGGGCGGAGTGAGATCTTAATACATTCTATTGGTATTGAACGTTTTGGATGAATATCTTGATGGAGGAAAGTGAGTGAGGCATTTGAGATAAAGTACAATGAAAATATGTCTGGAGATTTGAATATATATTTACGTATGCTGGAGGCCGGATCCAGAATTTTTTCCTGGGGGGAGGGGACAAGGGCCTGACCGGCAAACGGTCCTCTTGAATTTTAGATTAAAGATAACATAAAATAATGCATATGCGAAATTTTCTCTTAATTTTAATACGGAAGTTATTAATATGAAATGATGAGTAAGGCTCCGTAATATACAAAACAAAACGAACGCATTGATAACCTCATTAAAAAATCTTGTCTATTTTTTACGCGCCCTTACGCGTAAGCAAAAGCCCCCGCCTCCCCCCCCCCCCAAAATCCACCTATGAGTATGCTATTCATACATTCTAATGCTTACCCACATTCTTCGCAAAAATGTAAATTTTCTAATAACAAAACAGGTTTTTATTTCTACAGTAGGAGCAACAAACTTTATGCAGATTTATTCTCAGGTGAGAATGAAAATCCTCTGCAAAATGAAGCGAGATCTGTTTATATTCTATTGGTATCGAACGTCTGAATATAAATTCTTTTAGAAGAAAAATCGGTTAGACGTTGGGGCTGAGTTAGAAGGAAAAAGATGCCTACAGCATTGAAATTTATTGGCATGTTATTCATTCTATTTCAATGTACACACTCCATCAATGCTTATACATTATATTCAATTCTTATACTTAAAAAAAGCGTTTTCAAATTCCCTGACATGGAAAATATCAATGCCAATTTTCCTGAAGCTAAAAATGAGAAAGACTCCGTTTCAAATGAAGTGAGATCTTTGTGTTGTGTATAAAATTGCGTGGAAGGTGTGATTGGAATCCATTTAGTCAAAAACGCCGTCAGGCATTCATTAGGAACATAATTTCACATGTTTTATCCATAAATACATTTGAAAAATTCACATTTTACACTTTCAGGAAAAAAACAATAGAAGCCGTCTCCCCTTAATCTGAGAATATATTTTTTTAAATCCGCGGACGAAGTTATACTTTTATGTAGTCCATTGGCATTGAAAGAATTTCTTTTTGTTGGAAAAGGAGTGTGATATTTTAGGTGAGATATAAGCTTTAAGATACGAGGGTTGTTGAATGGGAATGTTAAGCCGTGGTATAAAATTAAAAGACATTCTGGATGAATAAAGGAGAGGAAATGAAGGGAATGGAGATTTTTAAATTTTAATAGCAGATAAAATTTTGAATAAGCAGAAAATTCTGGGGTTGAGAAAGGTAATACCGAAAAATTTGAAATATAGGTAAAGAAGCGTATGAAAGTAACGCAAAGTGAATCTGTGGAAGAAACTTATGTAATGCAAATACGAATGTACTTGCTACCCCGAAAGCCGCCTCAAAAGGCGTGTGGCGGTGGATGTTAGGACACCAGTTGCTTACAAATAAAAAGGAACTGCTCTGTCGAAGTTACATCCAGCATTAATGAAGTCCTTTATTGATCAGGGGATGAATGAATTCCTATACCTATCCGTTTGGCATAATATTTCTCTAAATTTATCGTTTCTGCGACACCTGGAAATTGAGGGTTTTTTAATATGATATTCTCCGTGTCGCTCTAAAAGGTATCGGGTTAGAAAGTAAAAGATAGGTGCTTTTTTGCACTCGTCCGACCGCACCTTGAATATGCAGCAAACGTATGTTATCCGGTGCAGAAAGACTTAATCCGTGAACTGAAAAAAAATACTAAGGAAGGCTGCGCGTTTTACCAAAAACAGCTACGGGCGTACAGACAGCGTAACCCAGACGTTAAGCGAATAAGGCTGTGAGCCGATGGAGACTCGGAGGCTGAGCGATGGGCTTAGATTGTTTGAACAATTGAGAATGGATATATTGAAGAGCGACACGGAGAACATAATATTAGAGCCCCTTTATATTTCCAGGTCCGACAGAAGCGATAAATTAAGAGAGATGTTTTGCCTAACGGATAAATATGGAATTCGTTTTTCCCCCGAAACATAAATGACTTAAATAAATGGTAGTCGTGATTTCCTCAGATCACTTCTTTTTATGCGTAAACGGCTGGTGTCCTAACACCCTCTGCCACACGCCTTTTAGGCGGTTTGTGGGGTATTATGTAGACGCAGATATCTATTTTAAATTTCTTAAGCAGTCTAAGCCAAGCGCGTAGCCTCCGAGCATCTTGAGGCTTCCAGCCTAATTCGTTAAATATTTGTGTAACGCTATTTGTACCTTTGTAGCAGTTTTGACGAATCGAGCTTTCCTTTGTATTTTGCTCACAGGTTAAGTATTTCTGCACCGGATCCCATATGCTCGCTCCATATTGAAAGCCTAGTCGGACTATATGGCACCTCTTTTTAACTTTTTAATCCGAAAATCTCCCCGCAACATAAATGATTCTTCATGGCTATGCCACTAATTTTCCTTTCATGCGTTTCACACGATATGTTTAAGTTATTGTAGCTTCATTTGTCGCCTTCATGTTAACATCATCCACGGCATGTACTTACGTGGGGATAGTTGGACGACCTATGCAAGAAAAGTACCGCCGTGCATTCGCTTAGATTAAGTTTTAGTCCCATTCTTGGCCCCAAAGATGAACGCTGTTTATCCTGTGGTGTGGGGAATTTCATTCATTGATTAAGCTTGAATTGCCTTTTCCGAGGATGAAGTAAAAATAATAACCAATTTTAATAAGCCTGAATCAAACCAAATGATAATCAGAATTAGAGTATTCCCTTTGCAATAAAGAAATATGAATGCCATCTTAACGTTCGTTGATTGATTTTACTTTTATTTCGTGATTTTTATTAGTCTTGGTAAGTTACAACTTAATTTTTAGCCATATTAAAACTCGTGTCAATGAAATTGGTACATGTTTTTATATGTATATATATATATATATATATATAACCCTTGAAAATAAGTAAAATAAAATATGAGATAAAAAGCAAATTAGGCCTCGTGAGAGACTCGTAGGTTAGGTCCTGGGGAAATGAGCCGAAGAAAGTGAGTCCTTATTTTAATTATTATATCTATCTTTATGTAGTAATTTTCTGTATTGTTAAGAATGGTTTTAGATGCGAGAAGTATCTTAAGTGTTGCATGGTCGACATTTTTGTTACATTTTTGAGCTAATTTTGGATCGTTTGCTATTAAGCCAGCCTCTCTTGAGAAGGGATTTTTTTATATTATAAATATTTCTTAATTTTGTTGCATTTCAAATGGCAGTTGCGACACACGTTGTATATATTTCCACCTACTCTGATGAATCTAGCCAGAATTTATTATATCAGCTATACATAGGATTTGGATATTGATTACTAAAAAATGATTTCTGAAAGTTCTGTAAGATTCAAAAAACTTCAAACTTGCGTACTTATGTGTTATTCATTGTCTTTTGTTCATGAACCCAAGCATTCGCATTAGCAAAATTGAAATTATAATCCGTGCAAGTATTGCAAATGGGTGATGTACTTATTGTGTAAAATAATTAAAATGTGATAAAAAAGCCTTTTTTCGCCATGAAAATAACGAGATCTCTTTTGACCTTCTGTAAGTGAAGCAGATAAATAGCGTTCGGATAATTTTCGAAACCTGCGTCCACCGTGCCGTATCAATAATTCGACGCGTTTCTCGTTTTGGACCACAATGCAGGTCAAGTTGGCTTTTCATGCAGTTTGCAAGGACCACCGTGGCCATTTCCCTCCTATTAATTATTCCCTCGCGGCCGGGACCGGAACGCTTCTAACGCGAAACGGTAGGTAATGGGTGGTCAGCTAATGTGTCGATATTGTAAGAAACACAATGGGAAAGGGAGCTGATTATAGGAGTTCAAACGGAACGACGAATTCGCCAAGTGCAAGGCCCGCTGTGTTGGCCTCGGGAGCATGCAAGTTTCACGAAAGATAAACGGCCTTCCCGCGGGTGAAGGGGAGGTCCTTTACGCCCGGCGAACAATTGGTGTGCCGAGTGAACGTGTGCCAGTTGATTATAATTCATTAAACGCGCTTGAAATATTTGATGCGCCGTTCCCATGTGATCGACACGCACAGTTTATTTGCTTAAATCACTTAACTATGACTGTGTTCCGCTGACTTCCTTGTTTAAAATGTCCATTAGGATTTCTCTTAAAGACTAAAATTTGAATTTTTTTGCGGGACTAAAAAAATTGTGTTCTGGCATCAAGAATGAATCCGTAAAAATTTAGTTAAATAGTTTGATATTTACCCATTTTGCCAGACACTAGAATATTCCACACCATCCAAAAGAAAAATATGGAAATTATGGAGTTCGTTAAAGTTGGGATTTTTTGATTGACACTTGAAATTTCCAGTCTTTACTCGAACTCATATTTTAGGGTAAAAACTACATTTTGCATTCTCTGCGAGTTTACTAGATCTGTAGAAAAAAATGACTAAAAATGGTTACATTCAATCTTTTATCAGCGCGATGCATGGGATTTTCTTCTTTAACTTATCGTTATTTTTGGGCTAACTGCTCCTGATTGGACTCCCTTACATCTTTTGATCCCTTATACAAAAAAAAAAAAGAAATTCTCTCTTTATTACCTGTTTATGTAAAGATATGCATAATTTTTCCATTTCATGCTGAAAATATTAGACAAATTAAATTTTTGAAGGGAATTTTTTAAACATGAAATATTTCTAGTATTACAGTTTATCATTAACCATAAGTAATACTCAATTAATTTGAACAATATGCCTGTCTATTTCTTCTCTTATTGCTTAATAGTTCAAATTTTCTGATAGTCCGAGGGATTCGGTATCGGATTTTGAAAAAAATATTTGTTATATTATTTTTTTCTACGGGTAAATAAATCTTTTTCCCCTGAACTTTGCAATTGAGTATGACCGCCGCCAGCAAGTCCCCTTCGTGGAACCATAGCTACACTGGGGAAGTGCGTGAATATTTTAACGCAGCAGTCGCAACGTGGGTGCAGAAAAAATAGAATTGCTAGAATTTCCATCAATTCTTTGCCAGCCCACCTCGCAGCAAATACCGTCAGTAGGTAAAGCTTTGCTAATGAAAGACTTTATTTTTCATGACCGTGAGACTTCTCTGGGTGCCGGCATTAATGAGTTCAGTCCGAGGAAATTGACCATGTAGTCTTCAAGTGGAGGGGTTGCACGAAATATCAGGAACCACGTTTCATTGAATATTGACTACTAAAAGATTTGGGAGAAATCCTGGTTAAATACATTATACTATTGATAACGATTTCGGAAGCCACATTTCTTTCGTCACCCGTTCGAAGGTGAGAGACTGGGTATCATCCGCCTTTTTATATTGTTGACGGTCCGTTTTCCCCGCGGATATTCTTTAAAACACTCATGCACGACTTGCGCATTGGTTAGGCATCGTATCTGTTTTCTGAGTTTGTCGTCTGAGTCAGGAGACCTGAATCTGTTACACCATCAGCCATCTGCGAAAGGGTTTAGGTTGTCGAGTTTTAGTCACGAAGAGTGATAATAGAATTTGATGGAGATAGATATATAGATTTATCTACCGGAAATTTTCCGTAAGGTAGAGATGAAGTACACAGTCTGAAGGACTTGTTATAAAAGTAACTTAGACGAAAAAAATCACTGAAATAGCAAGCAAAGAAACAATTTCGTGGTCAAGATTGTTTATTTCATCTGAAAATATTCTATTATTCCAAAATGCGAAGCATGGGATTCAAATTGAAATGTTTTTGAAAAAATACTTTAGATGGAGACCTTACCACACAAGAACTCAAAATAAAATAAGGATAAAATTCTCAAAGGGAAAGCATTCCACAAACCGCTGACCTTACGAGAAGCTAACACAAGCTAAAAAGTTAGCCATGATTGACTAAAGGGAAAAAACGAGGCAATCCGATAAGATGAAGGGAGAGTTAATTGCATACACAAAAATGAAAGTATGCAAATATACAAGTTGAAATATCAAAGGCGTAAAATGATAGATTAGACAGGAAAGTGAAGCTTGGGAGTAGGTGAGGGAAGGATAAACGTAACCAGGGTTACAGGAACGAAAAAAGGGGGAGATAAAACCTTTAACGATAAGCATCGCAGCTTTTGCTATGTGCAAGGGAGATCTCTCTTTCAAAGCCAGCCCGTGCCCAAGAACCTGGTTCCATCCCATTCCGAGAACTTAAACCTCACCGTGAAAGGTGTAGAGGAAAGCCGTCTCCGACCACTCTCAGATGGAAAGTGGGGCATAAGTACATACAAGAGTACATATCGCACCGCTGCAGATAATCATTCACTCGCAAAGGGCAAAGAGAAAACTCCCGTCCCTCGGCCCCACTGGCTTATTCCGGTTTTACTCGGAAATGTTGAAAAAAGCGATGATTAGCATCATAAGAGGAGGATAAATAATTTCCATTGCTATTGTCACTTTTATTCAATGCATAACGCTCAAGTATGCAGCTTCTCAACTTAACTTGCGTAAGTTTTCATAATGAAGGGAAAATTTCCTGAAAACACGACACACATAAAACGGCAAAATTTCAAAAAATATATTTAAGTTACAAAAAGTTCAAAAATAAAGTTCCGCGAATACAATAGTGGCTTTTCAGCAAGTGCCTGTGTTAAAACTTTCCATATGTTTTCCTGAAAATATTTAAACGTTTTCATCTTAATGTCGAAGGGAGATGTTATATTTCAGAATAATTCCTTATTTCATGGTTGCCATTTGGGTACGCTGGTAGTGGTTTGATAGTTTACATTCAAGAGAGTGGTTATAGAATAGTACCTTGTTTCTTCGCCACTTTTCATTTATGTGCATTTAAATTTAGTTTAATGAGACTTTTATAGAGTAAAAAACAAGAATGAGTTTACTGTAAGGCCTAAAAAGTGAGATACATGTTCACAGGGAGTCTAGGTTTGAAAAATCAAGCTAAATTAATTTTGCTCAATAGAATTGGTAGAACGGCTGTAAAAACTCAGTACAGCTGTTTATTGTTCTCTAATTTGCAGTACAGAAACAAAATTCAGGTTTTTCACGTCATGCTCATGTCATTTAATGATGTATTTCGACTAGGCAGCAGCTATCACGGTGATCATCATCACGACACCTCAAATTCAACGGGTCATATACCCGTGGATAGTCCATTGTGATAAGTACCGCGACGCGCGGAGACATCCAGTGGGAGACCTAGAATCCCTTCTAGGAGACCACCCTATCAATGAAAATAATACCATTTGTTTCCTTCAGGAAATAAGTATTTTGAATAAAATTTAAGTATTCCCTCCCATTTTAGGAATTCAACTTGTGCAGTGGCTATCTTTTTATCCTATTCCCATGGCAGTATTGGAATTAAATGGTAAAGTAATGGCGCGAAATGACCTAGCCGTCGACGCACCCTAAAATATCAATACTACCACTTGGGAAAACGAACCAGAATATCTTAATTAGAAGATATGCATAATTGGATATGGTAGAATTTGCACGCCCATGTGCAAGCTGAGTAACGCTTTTAGACTCAATGCATAACAATGATTAAAGTGGGTTAAATCACGTTCCTTGTCAATGCTATGCAATTTAATTCCATTTTCCCCAAATTTGATGTTTACCCTCTGCCGGAATGTATTATGAAGTCAATATTGATAAATACGTTACTGCAATATGCATCGACAAAATTTAACTTTATGCCAAAGATGGGTTTTCATGTAGCTTATCTATAGCGAACTAATCACTCATTCAAGCGAGTGATTAATAGACTTACAAAAGCAAATTTTCAGCCGAAGAGACAGAATTTGAGATCCAATGATGGAAAGATTTTTCGTTTCGCATAATCGTCTGGATATTTCCTATCTTCTTTTTGTTCAAAATCATAACGCATGCATGTGCGATCCGTGCGTAACAGATTATGTATGAATTATTTATAGAAATATTGAGATATTTGTATTAAAAATATATTTTCCAGAATATTCTGAAATGTTATTCATCTCAATTGAATGAAAACCGGCTTTCCTGTGCGAAACGCGAAAGAAGTAACATTTGAAACTTTAAAAACTTACTGAAGCTAAGTGATTTTTGCCAAAATTATAATGAACATGCTTATTGCTAAGGAATTATAATGCATCCTTATATTGAATAACAATGGCAGAGCGTACAAGTTGTTTGCCTTTGCTGAATTGGAGGCATTTTGTTATAGTGAGACAGTTTTAGAAGACTGAATTTTTTTTAGGTTTAACTATGCATGAACTGAAGGATGGGAATAATGTTAGTTAATAATACAAGTCACAGATATATAGACGAAAGATAAACTATGCAAAAAATACACAATATAAAGCAAACTGATTGATTGTTCATGTTTATATTAAAATTGCCGCACCGGTTACTGTCAAGAATTCAATAAAACGTCTTGATATAATATTTTATAATAACGTACTTAGATATAATATTTGTAATTCGCACGAAAATCGAAGTAAAAGTCTTTCTTGCCCTTATGTATCATGATCCAAGCAGCCAGAAGTAGTTTCCCAAGGAATTTTCTATTGCACTGCAAGTGGCTTCTTGCCATCAAAATGACAGCGTGGACAGAAGTCTACCTACCCTACTGAGAACCTGTACCCCGCGAAAAGCTACATCTGAGGCTTCTTAAGCAGTCACATTAACAAGTGAAAAGTTATGAGCTTAGGAAAATATTCGCTGCAAAAAACATTCTTGTGGACTAATTTCAAACGCTGGTCTTCCATGAAAGAATTTTTGCCCTTCCATTAGTTAAATCTCTTAGAATAAATATTTATAAATAGGTGGTGTACTGTTGGCTTACCTAATTGCCTTGGTCACAGCAATAAGTACCTCGGGAAGTGAGTCATGTTATATTAGACGGGGTTTATTAATAGGAAATGAACTAATGAGACAGTAGAAGTGTACGTAGTTAAAAAAAATTATAAATAAGAGTTTGATTTTGAGTATAGTATTTTACGGTGCTGGAACGTAGAAGCTGAAAAATGGGCGAGGAAAGAATAGCGGGGTTGCTGGAAATCGTCTTATAGGGAAAAATGCTTGGTAAGCGGATGGGGAAAAGTAGAGAATAGGGATGGAAGAAAAAATAAAAGGGAAGAGGCGTAGAGAGAAATTGAAGAGGGAGGCTTAACTTAAGGATGGAAGATAGTTCTGGTGATTCGAAAATATTCCATTGTAACCTACGTTAAGCACTCGAATAGCTTAGATAATAATAATTTCTTTGAAAATTTCTGTTGCAAGGGTTGCTAAGCTAAAGCTCCGTGGACCATATTCCGCCACGAAAAATAGCGGGCAGGAATGGAATGTTTCTCCAGGGCCTTGATTGAAAAATAAACAAGCGACCAGATACGTTGTTATAGGGATGAGAACAAAGCAATCACGTTGGGACGGCCGCGTGGGCAGTTCTTACATGTAGTGCTAACGGCCACGGGGCGGCGGTTTGCTCAACTTTTCCTCGAATTAATTACCCTTTAATCGTTCAACGTATGCACGATCAGGTTGAAAAAAAACGTATTTGCATGAAAGACGAGGGATAATGTGGATGAATATATTTCAGGGAAATTGCGCATTTCCACTCACCGAATTCTATCCAAAAAGCGTGGGGGAAAATAAATATCAATGCTTCTAGAACGTGAAAAACGAAAAAAGGATACACGCTAGTAGTAAAAAAAAACTCTGATTGAGGAATTTTCAGTAGGCTAGTCTAGAATATATTATTTGTACAAGAGATGAATGAGGGCAAATTTCTACAGGTATATCTGGCGCCTCTAAATTGAGAGGGTTTGAATCTGTAAAAGTATTTCTTTTCTAAACAATGTTAAGTATAGAAATGAAGTAAAGAAATGAAACAGGATCGACCAGATATTTAGCGGTAGATTTGATTTTCCACTCGATGTCACCTGGGAACAGAAACTCACTCGTATTCCTTGGCCACCAAGATTTTGTATATTTTTTTGTACCTAACTCGTTGTCAGTTTAAAAAAATCTCTTGTAAACCTTAGGTTCTAACCTCCTCATATTTAATCAGTAGCTCTATGTTAGTGGAGTACGGACAGTGATAGGGAGGAGCAAAAGGAGAGATTCAGAATCCTCTTTTTCGACGGGGTGTGGTCTGGTTATTCCTGGAGGATTTTGAGTGTTGAATGGAAAGGTGTATTGCCGTGGTTGGTAAGTTCGTCGTAGCGGACGTCCTTTGGTCGTGTTAGGCACAGAAATTAGAAAAAGAAGAAAAACAAGATTTACCTTATATTTAGCGGTAGATTTTAATTTTCTACTCGATGCCATCTCGCAACAGAAACTCACTCTTATCCCTCGGCTAAAAAGTGTTTGTAAAATTCCCTCATCAATTTCTCAAACTAACTCTTCTTTGAAAGAAAATCCTTTACAATACTCCATGGCTTATCACCCCCTCAATTGTTTTCAGGTCGAAATGTTTTGATGCAGTCGAGTTCATCGCGTCTGATGAGAGCGAGAAAGCAGAGAAATTTTTTATCTCAGTTACCCACTCTAGACGTCTTTCTGTGTCCAGCGCTTCGGATTCTATTATTAGATTAGCCCGGTTCTGCAGCGTAAACGACAGTGCTTATTATGTTCGATCGCAAACGCTAGTCGAAGTGGAAAAACGTCCGCGTTTGCGCCGATGGATGAGAGTGCAAGATTGACAATTGGCCGGTAAGGGTGTCAATTTGTCTCACATCACCGCGTACGCGTACCATGGCAAGAAGACGTTGGAACCGGTTTCTTCACCGTCTGGTCTCTTAGAAGCAGAGGGAGGAGTAGGTATTCTTGCCTTATCCGCAGCATTTCTTCACGTACCACGATTGGTACCACTACGATTCCGCTCACTTCCGCACGTAGCCCCAGTGGCGCTCAAAAATAACCGTGCGACTGAGCGCCACTCAACGCGACAGAATATCATAAATTCATCCATTCATTCATTTGATAAGCGCACCACGCGTGGTTGGTAGGGCATTGTCCCATATATCGGATAAATCCTGATCTTTAATGAAAATATTCTAGATATTACGATGATGAACCCTTCATAAGGATTTTAACATCATTTAAGTATGTTCTTCTCAAAACTTGTTCAATCCTTGTTTTTGTTTTACTATTCGTAATTACAATAGAGAAATTAGGCCTTAAAGCACTGAATGAAAGCTTTTGCATTTTTCTCATTTCGAAAGAAGAATTCTGAGCGTATAACTTTATAAGCATATAAGCATGAAAGTAATTATCCCTGTGCCATTCTCGTCCTGTCAGGTATTGTTGAAGCCGAAATTTATCTACAAATGAAGAAACTTTCGTAGAGCAGTCATATATTTCCGAAACAAAAGCCTTGAAGTTGTATTTTCCAGCGTTTCCCAGTATCTATTATATATAAATCAATTGGGACTTCGGGTTATAGTTGATTTATTGAATGATATAAGGCTGTAAGTTGTAGCTTTAGCAACTAAATGTGGCGTTGAATTATTTAAAACTCCTGTATAATTTTTTTCTAAAACTTTAAAGTGTTCCTCTTCTTTTAGCCTTCGTTAGAATTGTCACTATTCCATCATTGCACTGGTTATAACGTCAGAAATACTACGAGATTTGGAAATTTTAAACATGTTTCACTTTTTGATTGTAATTTCTCATATACAAGTTAGGATTATTTTAAGTAAAAAATAATTCTAACAATAGGGAATTCACAAGAAAATTTCGGGAAAAAATCGGGAGGGGCAATACCATAAATCGAGGATCTATTGGGAAGCCCTGGAAATTCGTAAACAACCCACGAATTTCAACAGGCGCCAAGGACAGACGATTAGAAATGCATGGCTCCCAGCAATACCTAGAAATAAAAAAGAAAATATCTGTATGATCCATTCCAACTACTCTTTACATCCCCTCTGACCCAACCGTGAATATATATATGGACAGATGCACAACCTTTCCAAAGCACACTAGTCCTTAGGAAGTCCCCGGCAGAGCGGAAGAAACGTTGGCTTATAAGCCACAAGACACGCGCGGAGTAACTCAATAGTTTTATTTATTGACAACATATGGACGGCTAAAATTTTAACAACTTTAAGAAGATTCCTATTTTAGGCCAAACTCCTAGGTAAAAAGCGCGGAGGAAAAGAAAAAACAGCGCATCTAGAACGTAAAGAACGAAAACGTGATATATATCATAAGTAAATAACATTTAACTCTGATTGGGGGATTTTTAGTAGGCGTTAATCTAGCACACGAGTTATCACGGATAATGAAGCTGTAATGTATTGCATATGTAAAATTCCATCGGCGAGTTATTTTATTTGGTTTGTCTGGTCAAGTAGGTACATTTTGTAATTTTTTCATCGTATTTTTACTTAGAATCTTGGTAGGTATGTTATCATTCTTGTTGTCACCATAAGTCATGGAATATAGGTGCTGATTTTCATTTTTACGTAAAATCAAATAATTATTCTAATTTTAGTGTTAGAATTGCAAATTTTTACTCAACTCCATGGAAATGACTTAAAATTATATAATGTGAAATGAGCTTTTTGGGTCCAAACATTTTACGAAGAGAGAAAATTAAAATCACAACGAATGTTATCTTCTTAATACACACTTTTCTCGGCTATCATTTTTGTGAAATGATTATTGCTCTACGCCCTCGCGAAAGCATTCAAGCAAATTTTAATGAGGTGTGAAATCGTAGTCAGAACCACCTCGTTGGCCACAAGAATATTTTTTCCCGGTACCGCGGTGGCTTTACTTACTCGTGCTCACAAAACCAGAATGCAAAAAACGTAAAATAAAAAAGTAGACGAGAAACGCAAGAAATCATGAAGGACTATTTTTTCTCTCTCGATTTCTCCTTCCCGTGAGTCGATAACTCTTTTGCCCATTGTGATTCTTCTGCCGCCGTACGCGGTGGAGGCTTACGCTCTGGTAATCGACGAAACCTCAACGGGAAAAGCAATCGCAAAAAGAAATAAAAAAACTCTTGAGAGTACGGGCCGCAGTCCTCGTCGTCGTCGATGGAATACTTCTCTTCTTAGTCGAGAGGAAAGCATGAAGTGGTAAACGGAAAGGACCTGACTGGTCGGGAAGTAGGCGGTCGCGGGACGACGCGTACGCCATGGAGTGTAAGTGCGGCAGTTTCCTGAACTTACCAACTTCGAAGACGGAAAAATCCGTCTCTTACGTGCATGTATTCCTACGCCTTCGTTTATTCCTCTCATTTTCCTAGTCCTTCAGGAAAATCTGACTGTTAAATGGGAAAACTTTTTCTAATTAATGGTAACTGTTTTCTACTAGAATTGCGCTTTGTTGATATATCTGAACATATTATTTGAATAAGTAGTGGGATTGTTTCCAATGTACTTCATATATGAGAAGATTTTGTGCGGTTCGATTCCCTGGTATCTGTACAAGGGATGCAAGTGTATGTATGTGTTTGTAAAGTCTATATATTTTTCTATGGTTCTTTCCTTTTTCTTTGTATTTTCACTTATTAAGTCTTGTTACTGTGGTTTTTTGTACCCTTATTAATTGCATTTCCTGAATTATAGTGTAATTATAAAATATCTCCCAGAAAGGAACACGATAGTAAATATATTGCATTGAAAAATTAATTTACTCATCCTTTGTTTACACCTTTGAAGGTTTTTATATCGTTAACTACACTCTTAAGAGCTACGGACGTAGGGCCTGAATCGAGCGAATTTTAAGCTGGAAGGAGATTTTGAAAGTCGTACCGGAGGGAAAAATATTAGGCAAGCGCGAGAGGAACAGGAAGAGGACAGGATTCATAGCTAGAAAATTAGTAATCCTCCTTGTGAATCGCATAGGGGAGCCCAAGTAGTGAGGGGACGTAATGGTGAGGTGAGACGTAATTGTGAGGGAGTTGATTTGCAATATCCTCCACATAGATCACTTAAATAAATATAATGGTGCCAATTGTCTGCACTCCTTGCGTAGTAATTGATACAACTATTGGATCCTGAATTTTGGATAAGTTCAATTTTTTCGCAAATTATACATTTTAAACAAATTGAACGTGGTATTTTTATTCATATGAGTAGTCAGAAATGTTTTGAAGGAAAGGGGAGTTCTCGCAAAGCATAGAAAAATTCCTTTAAGTATTTCATTTTTATCATGCATAAACCTTTTTCTTTTCAAAAGGGTTGCAACTCGCTCTTTAAAAAAAGAGTGACACCAAGAGCTTATGTCTAACTATAAATTTTTATGTAAAATACTTATAACCTAGCTTAACCATTTTCGTTATCTAATGGCTATAAATTATTCTTTAGCCTAGATGGCGACGTAGCTTGTTGACCGCTACCTATGAAGTCACTTGTTAAATTCCTTCCAAGGTGAGTTTTCCTCATCCTGGGATTGGTTATGAGTGAAGGTCCAAACTAGTTCTTTGGAATAAGGATCTTCTCAAATCTAATGTCGCTAGTTTAATTTGCGGGATCATTATCATTCATGTAATTGCATATTTCGTAAGTAGTGTGCCCATTCCATGCGGATAAAAATCTAGATTTTATAAAATTATACAATTTTATTTGATTAAAATTTGGGAAAAATTTTCATTGATTTAATAACATGTTGATATTAAAACTTAAAAATAGTTGATCCTGCCCAATTGGTGCTTTCTATGATATTTGGAGATTTTTCTATTACCCATATGAATGTACTTCTTGGTATGCTTAGCCGAGTAAAATTTTTCAGTGCCCACATGTGCAAAGGATGCGAAAAGTGGCATCCCGAGAGGAAATGAATGGTAAAGCGGAGGTTTTCGGCGTTCATCCCCGCAATGTTGGGTCTCGGAACGGTGGCGCCATTTGAGGAGCGAGCGGTGTTTCCCGGAAATTCCCTCTAGTGGTCGGCGATTAGTGTCTATACGCGAATGGGGTACCTGCACCTACATTTCTTGCAATATTACGAGGGGAACGAAGGCGGAATGGGATGAGCAGCAACGTTGAGCAAAAAGGTGCTCGAAGAGGGGAGCATCAGAGGCGAAAATAGGGGAACAAAAAAATGAAAACGTTCGTGCGTAAATTTCCAAGCCGAGAATTAATTCCGTGCACCGTTTCCCTCCCTTTCCTTCTCCATTCTATTGACGTCATCACTGTTATTCAAAGTTAACTTCGTGGAAGAGGACAAATAGGGAATGGCGTTGCGGTTCACTGATTGGCGCTTCGTCGACTGTTTCGTTGCGAGCATGTAATTTTGCGAAAATATATCGTCACTGTGGCAGCGTAATATGCTTAGAGTACTATGCAACGTTGCAGAGAATCTTATTACAAGTAAAAGATATAACTACTGATTTATATAATATATTATTACAACACTGAAACTATCTAGAAAGTTCGATAATATTGACTTCCTGCTACGTATTTGCTCAAATTTGTCCTTACCATATAGAATATTATATTATATTATATTATATTATATTATACCATAAATTTATTACTATTAATTATTACCGCATAGCATGTTATATTTGATGCAAATTTTCAACTTATATCCATTTCGTTCCTCGTTTTACTCGACTTAATCGTTAAAATACAGTAATATTGTAAAAATGGAAACACCATTAATATCCTGCTGTATATTCGCTCAAATGTGTCAAATCGCTCAAATCGCTTTGGTGGCGTTATTAAATTGGTGGCGGTAGGGTAATTATCTCGACTGCTAGTAAAAAGGTCGCGAGTTTGACTTCCTCCAGGGTGAGTTTTTCCTCATCCTGGGATTGGTTATGTGTGAAGGTCCAAACTAGTTAAATGGAAGACAGGACTTCTATCCCAAATCTAGTTTCGATATTCTACGCATTTTGAGCGATTAGGAGCATGATTACTATTATTCATATAATCTATAATGTGAGCATATTTTAGAAGGTGTGAGCTCATTCCTTAGTGATAAATTTATAAATTTTATGATAATCAACATATCAAATCAACATATTTTATGGTAATTTTGGCAAAATTTTCATTGTTATTTTTGCATGTTGGGAAATATCAAAGGTTAAATGGTCATTGATTTTCACGTATTAAAATTTAAAAAAACCTAAATTCAAATATAAGGTTATATTAATTGTACGAGCCATAATTACTGATATTATTATCTGAGTAATCATTGTCTTAATATTGTTTCATAAATAAAAATATATTCTGTATTATTGCATTCGTAGAAAATTTGTGCACTGATAACATTTTTATGATACATAAATCTGAAATTGATATCAGTTTTGACTGTATTATAATATCATGTCATCTTAACGGCTGAAAATCATACAAAGGCTCCTTCAGACCGAAAGGACAAGATAGCCTAGGTAAAGAAATAAAAAAAAACTGCTATTCATTTTACATCTGTATTATACGGATGAAGATATTTTAAAAACAGCGCTGCTCAATTTTCTTGGTTTTCTATGAATTTAGGTAACAGGTAATTCATCATTTAAGGTAGGTTTGGTTGAATGTTGAGGAAACAATTTCTATATAAATTTAATTTGTCTTTTTTCCCAATGCCAAACAAAAACGATCAATTTTTCGTAATAATCGCACAAAACTATCCTTATCTCAACATGTACTGGAAAATTTATATGATAAAAATTTCAATTTTCTAAGATTTATTTTGTAAATGAGCAATGTCTGATGCGATACTATTCGTCGAGATAGTGAGCCACAATTTCATCCCGTAAACTTATTTTCCTCATTCCCTCTACAAGTTTACTTGACATTATATATTATATATAAGCTTTGTTACCGTCTTCAACATTCCTACACAATACCAGTAATTCCCATATAATTCCCTTCACATTCTCTTGCTTCCTTACCACAGATGGAAATACATCCATTATCTTCATACCTCACATCTTCCCTGTACCTAACACTCCTGGTCCAAATAACCTCTATCATCAATTCCCCATTTCGCTGGGAATCATTATTTCTCATGTAAGATCTTTTTATCATCGTTTTTTAAACTGCTCGTATTAGTGTCGGTGGAAAGATTTAGCCATGGGAATCTGTTGGGTAAAGGCATTTGCTCCCATCAAGCTTATGGTGCATTTTATGCATGTATGCGTTTCTGTATCCTTCCTCAAATTTTGAGCAATGCTGCTTACTCACAATTTCATTCAGGTCATTCTTTTAGCTCCGCAGTTTTACTTCCTTCCCTGAAGTTAGCATATTGAGTCTCCTGTGATGGATAAAAATGACGGTAAAAGGCTGCAATGTGTGGAAGTCCATTATCAAAAGAGCAAAAATATATATTGATTTTCCACAGATCCATTATACGTACCACACGTGTCAAGGCCAACGCATTATCGAAAGGTATTTATCACTAGCAATAAGCAGGTACAGCTTCATTCCTTTTATGTTACTTTATCTCCAATGGCTTAAAAACATTCATTTTTCGGTATTTGATGTCCAGGTCTCTTTGAGGTCGCAATTCTTGTTTAGCCAATTTTTTGTGAACTTCTGAATTAAAAACCGTGGAAAATTGCAAAAATGTTCGGTAATATCCGAGATCGTATGTGAAAAATTGACACCATTGCAGTGTCGTGCACCATGAAAACTTACCTATAGCGATACATTACCTTTGATGCTAATATAATTTTTATATCCACATAGGAGATGTATCAAGTTTTTTACGATGTGCATAGTTTTTTGCATAGCTATACTGAATTAATATTATAGCTTCCCTCAGTCCTAGTTTTGCCTAAAAGCCCGCAGGAGGACTTGGCAAAGAGAATTGGACGCAATTAAAGCAGTAATGGAAGAAGGGAGGGAAGTTAAAAGGCTTTGAGAATTTTCGGAGAAGTATGTCGTCGAAAGGTCTCTCTATGTGAGCCAATGGAAGCGGGAACCAACATTCCATTTGCCAGCTCGCATTACGTTCCGGTCAACGCGCCCGCTGCATGGCAGTTGTTTTCGTGACTCACTCGCGCGCAGCGTTTTTCTTTCGCCGCGTCACCGCCGCAAATGTCTCTTTTGATGTTCACCCAAGAGGTTTTGCGAGTGGAGAAAGAAGGCCCTTCCTCCAAAGACCCTTAACATGGCGAGAGGAAGGGAATTCCTATGGTCCCCTCTTTCTCTCTATGGTGGAATAAAGCGGTTCAGTTGCTGGGAATACCTGGAGGAAAAACGCCAAGATCAGAGTCCAAAGTCCTTGCGAAGGATAGCAAGAGAGTGAACAAGTGTGCCAAATTGCTAATTCAAAATATAGTTAATAATGAGTATAAATGACTTATAAATTTGGGTTTTAGAGTTGGGTTTATAATTGATAATTATCTTGCTTTGCAGTGAATTTTTAATGCGCTTCGTTTTCATTTGAATTTCATCATTTTAGATACAAATTTGTCCATTTTTTTAAATTCCAACTGAAAAAAAATTAAACGTAACTATCAAGCAAAGCCATGCTTTAAACACATTTTTTTTTAACCTACCATAAACAGAAAACCGCGGATTTAATATCTGTAAAGCCAAATTTCAGCCTTCCCTACGCGAAACGAACTGGATATATTTTTTAAATTTTGAAATTGGACAGTATTCTGCTTTTCTTGGAGAAAATCTGGTTATTTAGGTAGGGTTGACGCGAAGAGTCCCTCCTCCCACGAAACCCTGACCTTGTCCCCTTCTGACCTTGACTAGGCGAGTCCCCTACCTAAAACCCCCATTTCTACTTATAAATTTACCCCACTCACACCTCTCAGGAATACATGGTATTTCAGGAGGAATCTGGAATACTTCAGGAAGTGGTAGGGGACTTAAAGCATTTTTTATCCATAAACATGCGATAGCCACTCCATAATTTCTGAGCTCTTTCAACGCAAAAATTTTTACTGATACACTTTGCAGTTACCTTGAAACGGATTTTCTAGGTTATTCAGCCTCTTCGACATTTTATTTACTACTCTGTGTTTTAAAAACATTGGATAATTAAGCTTGCTCGAAAATAAGCCATTATAATTGTCTACAATCATTCTTTGGGCTTAATTTTAAGAGGGCTTTGCGCAAGTATCATCCATACGACTGCGCAATTTTTATTTGCGCAATGTAATTATTCTTAAAATCTAGAGTATTGAATAAAATTTCAAAAAGACTAATAAGACGACCAAGAAACACCGTTTTTTTCACCTAGTGCATCCATAAATACTTTTGGCGCTGCCATAGCTCAGTAATTAATAAATTGGGACCCCATGCTTATGGACTAAAATTGCAATCGAAACTTGAAGCTTGTGCGTGGTGGAAGGACTCCATATTATCATTGACAGACACTTTGTGCTGATGTAATGTTGGTGTTGATGCTGATGCTTGATGCCGGAAGTAATAAAGTACAGGTTATATTTATTTAACTATTTTATTGCTAAATGATATACGATATTTTTAAGGGGAAAATTTTGTCCTGTTGTTCTAAAAAATTTGATTTTTTGTTGAAAAATTAAAGTCAATAGTTTCTTTTTCCAGATTTTTCAGATCATATCAACCATGTCTTTCGTGGTTTTGCATTCACTTTTTAAACATTAGGGCTTTATATTATAGGTATTTTATTGGAAAATTGAATCGTCAGAAAAACTGTCTATTGTGCGTTGTGAAAATGTTCGTGAGAATTATTCTCATGAAAATAGTGAGCAGAACATATTATAAATGGAATATTTACATATTATTATCCTTGGTCTCTAATTAACCCATTATAACCCAGAGCTGCTTCTAGAAGAAATCAAATTTCAAAATTTTTCATATTGAATACTTGAAAATAATTCCCTCCGTCATAATTATTGTGGCAGGTAAATATTTCGTCGTAACAATTTACACCACAAAGTAAAGCGTAGTAAAGATACTTCCAAATGGTGAAGAAAATGTATGCATTTTTGAGTTGCTTAGAAGCAACATCGGGTTATAATGGGTAAATTGCTTTGAAATTTATTTTCTCATTTGATTAAAAAGAAAAATTTTGCTATGTTATAATAATGTGCGGCAGCATAAAAGAAAACCCTAGAATCCAAGTGTGAAATTTAGTGAATATAAGTATTGTTCGACGAAAATAAAGACTTTTCTTATTTTAAATATTTAACACTCCTATTAAAAAATCATATATTTTCTGATGCTCTTCATAGTGCTTTTACCTATATTTTGACTGAAATTAATATTTTTATTCAAATTGTGATACATAAATAATATCATTTTATAAATTTTGGGTGATTAGATTTATTTAGCGTACGTACTGCATCGTTTTCTTAAATGAATTGTGTCTTAACTGCCCTATTTATCACTTGGTAACCAGGATTGATATTCAAAGTAGTAGAACCAGATTCTTTGTACCACTGAATCACTAGTCGGAATTGCTATATTACTTCCTTGGAAATAAGCAGGATACGCTGAAAATCGGAAAAACCTCGAAAAGCAGAAAGGTTAGAGAAATGTGGTGTATTTTTTGTTGGAATAATGAATAGCATTTTTATTCAGCCCTTAGCGCGGGCAATGTTTTTAAATTTCACAATTGAATTCAAGTACTTCACGGAAAAAAAATTAAGGAAAGCAATTCGCTTGAGTCGGTATATCAGCACTCATTGAATGTTACGATGAAATTCTATGATGATAGTTAAATTGCTGCCCGTTAAAATTAAATGACGTTTAAATTAATCAATGAAATTAATTAGATTAATTAATTAATTAGATGAAATTAAATTAATTGATGTCACTCAGTACACACATCAATTATGGATTTCCTAGAAATATCTCTTTTTCTAAGAATCAGAAATTTCAATCAAGTTCTTAATAGAAATAACAGACCTCGCAATATATTTTTCATAGGCTTTTACCCGTACATAATGATAATAATTCCTGAGAGTAAGCTTTAAAGTGTTGAAAATATATTACGAAACTACTTGAAAAAAACAGCTCATTAAAAAAAAAAATATGGTCATTTATTTTTCAACAAACTTATTGGATTTAGGAACGAAAGGGACTTCAAAATGTGTCAATATTGGACCGTGATGTCTCCGATGTCTTTGCGGTTGGCTGGCGAATAGGCACCGGATAGACGCTCTGTCTCGTTTATGGGATTGGTGGCATTACTTGAAATTGCTTGCCATAAAACCGTCATCACATGGGAAGTTTTTGTTTTCATTGCGGTATTCCGCGAGACTAATTTGATGACTTTTTGGTCAATGCAGAGCTCCAATCAGGGTGAGCATCGAGATACGATGGTATATCATGTGAAAGAACCATATCTCTGTTGAGGCGGTTTCTATAGCAATGATTCAATTTAATATATTGTTATCAGATATGTAGCATCATTCTCATGTGAAGATCTTTCATTTCATTCATTTGCTACTAAAAGTCAATTCAATGACGCATTTTTACTCCAACAGTTTTTAGTTTTTTTAGTTCAGTTTTTTTTAGCTCAGTCGTAGTTGATTTCTCTTTATTTTTTCTGTATATTTGTTTCCGATTTATTTTTTACCGTCGGAAAAATTTTGGTAAGATCTTGAGTCTTGAGGATTTCATATCCAATTTAATATTTATTTGTAATATTTCATTTATTTTACTTGAAATTTGGTTTTGCGAGTGATTATTTGTATACTTCCCGTGTTTACTATTGGTAAACCTCCTATTTTCAATAAAAAAATTCCCACCATTACGTACATCATTCTCATTGTAATATATATTGTTCTCAATTCTCTATTCTCTGAGAAGTTAGACACCACCCTTTTCTTCGTGACAATTGCAATGGAATTGCAATCTTCCGACGATAGTAACTCATCATTTTTGATTGCTAATTCTAATCATATATCCATATTACTTACCTAATTAAGGGCCGTTTGCATCATCCAACTAAGTAGGTAATAATAGCTTCAATCAATGGTGTAAAAATGTCGACAAAGAATTTTTGAAAAGCTTAAATTATGCAGATTTCTATATGACGGTGGCTTATTCATCCATCATCCTCAGAGTGGCATGTCTTGAAGATATGCGGAGATATAACGCGTTATACCAACCCAGAATCAATGTTTTGAATGGGACAAGAACACATCAGTTATAGTCTTCAGGGGAAGTATCCACTGACGTAGATACTTGGTTAGATACTACTTTTTATATATATTTCGAATATAAATGTTTTTCTCAGCTACTGCTATCAAAAGCGTTGTATTTCACGGAAATGTATCAAAAAGATCATCGTAGAGCTCAGAAAGCAAAATGATTGCGAAAATTTGAAAAAAAATCAACGCCGGAAATATCTGCCGGCGTGCTGAGGAAGTCATTAATTGCACCATTGCCTGCAGTCAGGACCGTAATTCTAGGTCCGTTAATAGGAAAGCTGCTCTTTCATCCGTACACGCCACAAAGGTAATCCATCATTTGGTAATGCCGTATTATTTCAATCCCTCAAAAGCTTAGTCTCGTCTTCAGTGAGAGAAAGAGAACATTCGTTCCCATGTATGGTGTTGCGTGGTCTTGTAGCAGACGAAGGATTTGTTTGCCATCGGAAGAAAACCCTTGGTGCCACACAACTGCACAAAATATGAGGATTTATGGTGAAAAGTCCACGCCTGCCCGGATGCACTTTGACCCACATTTTGGAAGCGTACTTAGCACTCCTCGACTCGAATGTGTCTGTCTCTACCACGACCACCACCTCCCTCCGCTTCCTCCCGAGCCCAAAAACTCACACCGCTAGAAATAAAACAATGGTCGGGAGTTGCTGCCGCAAAACTTTACCAGGAGAGCAGCTCCGAGGGAGAGAAAAAAGGTGGCATTGGAGTCAATCAGGCGAGCAGATTGCGGTCGAGGGATTAGGAGGGGTGGAAAGTTTTTTCTCTTTTTTATTTGTTTTTAACTTTTTTTTTGAAAAGTAGAATTTTCTGGCACCACTGTTGCTCTTCTCTCTCTCCCGCAAAAACAGAATCCGCAAACTTGGTCGGTATTTCACGCCAGCATCTAGATATAAAAGGCGCCGACGAAAAGAAAGCATATAGAGCATGTAAAGTATGTAAATACGAGCACGGATTTCGACTATTTTTACCGCTAGAAGAACGGGAGTTACACTCTACCTACAGATTCTCGGGCGTGAGTAATTTTGATCCCTAGAGTATTCTAGTTGCAAGCACATATCTGTCATCACGATGCCACATTATAGGGCATTATTTAGTAACGTATAGTTAATTAGGCATTAGGTGGAATGAGAATGGGAAAATAACTTACAATTAATCTTATTCACTTACAATAGTTTTCGATGAATTCCAAGAAAAATGAAAATTTCCTGATTTAAGAAACGCGCAAATCAGGATAAGCTCCTCTATCGAAGCAACAACAATAGAGTCAACTGAAACAGTGTCAAACATTGATTCAAATGCATCCTATTGCCATTTGCGTTTCTATAACAAAATTCTTTATCTGAGGTCTATTGGAGGAGAAAATGAAGTCAAAAGTTGAACTAAATGTTGAATGCAACCACCTTACCCATACACATTTTTTTCAAATTCTTCCAGGCCAAATTCTAACAATAGAATAGACTGAAACTGTGTCAAACATTGATTAAAATATATCCTATAGCCATTTGCGTTTCTATAAAAAAAGTATATATATGAAGTACATTGGAGAAGAAAACGAAGACCAAAGTTGAGCTAAATGTTGAATGCAACCACCTTATCCATACAAATTTTTTTCAAATTCTTCTAGGTATGATATCCATTGATATACAATGAAAATATAATATTGCAAAAAAATATTATATCATTATAATAGGAATACGAATACAGAACATACCAAATTTTACTATGTTGATCAATAGGATTTGAAATGAATAGTTATTTTTGCTTTTGTATTGGACATAAGGGTCAAAAATGACCTATCCCGTACTTAGTGTTCAATGATAATGAGCCACGCTGAGTTAGAGGTAAAAAATTGCTTGTAGTTAATCCATCGGTCGAGAGAGTGTTTTGGAGAAAAAAAAACTATTCTCATTCCTCATCTACGTCCTTTTTGCTGCGTTTATTTTTTCATTTCCCGCTAAAGCTCCACAGGAGCAAGGCTCGCAAGCAGCGCTTAAAAATGTCCATGGCAGGGAAATATGTATTCCCCGGATAACTATCTTCGAGGCCCTCGTAAAAATGTGATACTAGTATGTGGTTGACAGCGTGCTCGGGCAGGCGTCAGAACTCGCATTTATTATTCTAAACGAACAAGGCCGCCTTTTCGGCAAAAGTTATTTTCTCGCGGAAGTTTGTGACTGCCGTAACTTAACTGCAACGACAGGAAAATGAGCCGTATAAATATTTTTTATTGTGGCTCTCTGGGGTGCGAAAAAAGGGCTTCATTTCTCATTTTCCGGGAGACAAAAGTATGCTGGTGCAAATCGTATGCTCCCGGCAACGCTAGTGGGAGTTAAATCTTTTCAAATTTTTTTTAAAGATCTTTTTCAAAAACACCGTGCTTCCATCTGCTCGAGGTATTTTTGTGTGCAATTTCACCAATGAACACTTTAGAATTTCATTTTTTGCAAGAATACGAAATGCAAACCATGTTAAATATGTTTAAATCGTAAAAAAAGGAATCATCGGCGCGAGTAATATTTTGAACATTGATTTCAGCTTCTCTCTTTGATTCTGGTATGCATTAATCATTTATTCCGCATGTACATATATTATTCAGGGCCTTGTCAATTTTTCAATTAACGATAATGTGTAATCTGGTTATCTCAGTTCAGTATTGACTTTTTAAGCTTGGACTAGAGTACTCCTTGAGTGGATCTCATGCGTGGTTTACTAATGGAAAAGAGGTAATTAAGTCATCTCAACCACTTTGACCGGATGAAAAATATTGTGAAACCAAAACGTAAATGGTACTTTGTGGTAAGAATTTGATAGATATTTCGACACTGACGAAAAGATACCATTATCGTTTTCCCTTATAAGATTACTCTCAAAAATATAATCAAATTTGAATGAAGTCTATACTTTTTACATTAAAGATATGGTAATTGATTTTATATTATAAAAATATGGTCATTTTTGCGGTTTCTTATTTAACATGATTAATGTCGGTAGCTAGAAAAACCTCCCGCTTTATGAATCGCAGTTAATGTTCCATAGTCAAACTTCGTCTTCACATTGGTGTCCTTAGCTTCAACAATAATTTATTTTTTCACTGTTATGAAATAATATGAATTTTCAAATTTTATCAAGAATTTAGTCACACTTTGAGGAAATAATGTCTTTAATATTGGCGGAGCATGGCGACTTGGTAGCACGTTTGACAGATGATGAAGTACCCCTATGGTTTTATCCCGGTTGATGCATCCGGACACCTCAAATCAAATTGTTAAGTGGGAAGTGGTCCAGAGAAAGAACTGGCACCCATTCCCTGTCTATGTGGTATTCATCCGTCTATGGCTTAGTTCGTGGTAAGTTCTATCCTTACCGATAAGGACCAACCAACTGGTGATCTTATTTAGTGAATGAGTGACTGTTTAAGGAATATTAAGAAAGTGTTGACTGTCAAATAGTTAATCTTTGATTCAAATCGAAATTTATTCCAATCGAAAATGAAGTGGCCATCTCACCGGTAACTATTGTTGCAATGCCCATTCTTACGGAACAACGGTTTCACTCTTCGTCCATGGGTATGATTACTATAGCCACCTTGTAGTAAATTAAGCCCAAAAATGAATGCTTAAACCAGCTTATCTGAGGGAAGTGAAAACAGAAATCACGAAATTTTATTGGGATATTTAAAAGGATTTGAAATGAACATTTCTATTCGTTTTCGAATATGATATGAGGATCAAAAATGACCTATCCTGTCCTTAAGCCTGAATCACCCGATCATTTCTTTTCTTCGCGAAAGTGATCACTATCGCGATCACTAGAGTGATCACTCGCAAAATAATCGTCGCCGGCAATTGCTTTTCGCGATCGCGATGAGGATTCCCATCGCTATTTTCATCACTCGTCCGGTCGCTTTTTCCGTCGCTAAAACCGCCCCTAAAACCCCATATCAGCCAATCAGAACGCATGAGCGTATGGTGTGATTGCAGCGCAGCGTTTGACAATTGTTGGAACGACATAGATAAACAAACACGCTATATATATTCGTGATGCGGGTCCTATGATAACGAGCTGTGATATCGGATATGATGCGAAAAGCGACGGCGGGAGTAACCGTGTGATTCAGAAAAATGTTCACTAGAGCGATCGCTTTTCGCGACGGGAAAAGTGATCGCGATAGTGATCACTTTCGCGACGAAATAAAATGATCGTGTGATTCAGGCTTTAGTGTTCAATGATAATGAATCACGCTGAGTTAGAGGAAAAAAAATGCTCATAGTTAATCCATCGGTCGATTGAATGCATACGGATCGTTTTATCTTAGACATGAGGACATTTATCTAATCTGACTCAATTATGTGGTTTCTTTGGTATATGGACCATATGTAGCAACATATTCATTAGTTTAACAACGTGAGAGTGTAACTCATGCATCATACTGAATAGGGTCTCTCATCATGATACGATTTAAATTAGGTTGCAATGAAGCCCTAAAATAAACCACAATAGTTTTCCGCTATAGTCGATCCCAGTCCAATACTTTAAAAATTGGAATTCAGTCCCTCTGAAAGATATGACGGTATAGCCTGTTTTTTTTATTTCATTTGATAGCTCATCCTATTATTTTGCCACGTGTGATCGTTAAATAAAAGGAAATTTCAAAGGAAAATATTTTAGACTCCTTTCTCGCAGTTTTTAAACAAAGCTTCGTTTGAAAAAGTTACTTTTACCACTACTTTGAGATGGGATAGGAAGGCTGTGGAGTAAGTATTAAAGATATCCTTTGCGATACGACAGTGAGAAATGACTTTTGTATCCATCTGTGGAGAAGGCTTTAATCAAGGTTTAAAATACTACTTAATAGTTTTTGACCGAATTCGACCCTGGTCCACTTCTTTTAATATTCAAATTAAGCTCCCTTGAAAGACATGTCACCGCTCAAAACACCGCACTAACCGAGTTTATTTTCAATTTTATTTCAAATCTCATCCAATTATTCTTAACATGTGTGACCCTTAATGAGAGAATACATCAAAGAGCTATTTTTTAGGCTAATCTCGAGCAGTTTTTAAGTAAACCTGTGTTCAAAAATTACTTTTTCTTCTACTTTCAGATGGGATAGGAAGGTTCGCGTTCTCTGTTTGCGATGTGCCTATGAGGAATGGCCTTTGTATCCAACTGCGGAACACGTGTCAGAAGATGTTTAAAGCTAGTACTTGTGCAAAATAGTTGATAAAAGATAGAGTTGAAATTTATGTTGCAGTAGGTATATTCTAGCAGTAAGGATAATGGAGAAAAACGTGCCTTTATTCTCTTCTAGGATCCAATAGGGTGCTACATGGTGACAATTCATCTATCAGCACAGTATATTTATTCATTCATTTACTTATTCCTCGTAAATAGCACATTTCAGCCTTTATGCCGGGGACCATAATATTCAACAATAGAAGAACACCTAAGCTGGTCAGGGATAACCAACTCAAACCCGCGATATTTTTTTTGGCAGGCAAAGACTAGAGCCCAACAGTTCATGTTACGGAGTGCGACCTAATGGTATGATATATTGAGGAGGCCACCGACAGCTGAGGTCATTTGCACCATGAGGGAAGGATAGGGAAGGAGGATGGAGAGAAACCCGGAGTCGGAATTAGCCTGATCTCTTAACGAATAGCGCCAAGGGGACCACGCCTTAACCCATAACCGGTGACGTGCGGTTTGAGAGACCGCTGCGTCTCTAAAATTATGAATATTTTCAAAATTGCTATTTCAAAATATCAATGATAATCGTGAGCGTCATAATTTTGCATAATAAGGTCATGGCACTCTTAAAATTTAACGTTCTCATTAATTATTTCTGAAAAGTTGAAACTGAATTTGAGTAGCGGTCTGTGAGGCCTCACGTCACTAAATTGGAAATCCAATAAACGTAACGCTGGTGGAATTGAATCAAAAAGTTGTCAAAAACAATCCCTAGTGATTTTTCAAGAATAATAATTATATTATAAATTTTTAAGGAAAAATTTTTAGCTGTATAACGTGGATAATTAAGTAGTCAATCAAAAAAGTAGCATGGTAAAAATAATGACTCAAGTGTTTTTGATATCAGTTTTTTGATCCTGTTTCGAATAACAATTTTTACTGAAAAGTTGGTTCGTATTTGGAATGCATAATATTGAATATAAGTTTTATAATAGTTGAGAAGTCAATGAATCTTGAAACTAAGCAATAAAAATGACTTTTCAACGCTGTATGAATTTTTGTTTTATTGCGGTCTCCCAGACGTCACGTCACTGGTAGTGTAACAAGAATTGCACGTCACTGGTTATGGGTTAACATCCTATCCAACGGACGGAATGTTTCTTTTGGAATGTCACCCACACAACATTCAAGTATAGATCGGGCAGCCTCTGAAAACTCTCTTCAACCGCCGGGATTTCACCCGGCCCTCTGGGTGGGAAGCCAACACACTATCCACCACACCCGGTGTGGCCTAAAAATGTATTTCCTTGTAATATATCCATCGCCCTTCATTTTAATCTTCAAAGACGTGACCTGCTCCGGATTGATGTGACCGACACCGATACATGATACTCTTCGACAACACGGTCCCACTTTTGTGAAAATATTACTGGAGAGGGAGGAAGTAACGGAGTTTCACAAAAAAAAATAATTCCGCCTACCATTACAGATTTCCAGTCTCTGAAAATTCTTTGCCACCGCCAGGATTTGAACCTGAGATTGGAAGGTGGGAAGGCAACACTCTATCTACTACACCGTAACTTAAAAACGTATTTTCTTGTCATACACCCATCGCTCTTTACGAACCTTCAAAAACGTGACCTGTTCCGGATTTTGGCACCGTAAAATGATACAGTTCGGTATCACGGTCCCACTGCTCGTGTGAACAAATTAAGGGAGAGGGAAGAAGTAACGGAATTTTGCGAAAAATTAATTCCGCATACCATTCCAAAGTGTGAGAAAAAATAATGAATGTGAAACATGAAGAAATGCGAGGGAAGCGTAGGAATGAAAGGTTGGACGAGTGAACGGATCCCTAATTGAGGCATTGAAGGGACTCATTTGGGTGCAATTAGCATGGAATATCCGCGTGCGGAGTCTTATTTAATTTGGCGGATGATAGACGGCTGGCTCTCATGTGGACTGTTAGGCGAACACCATCCCGGATGGTAAGGAGGGGGAAAGACGACACAAAAGGAAACTTGCGCCAGAGAGAAAAGTAGTACAGGAGAAAAAAAATGAGAGAACCGCTCTCCCCCCGGTAGAAGTTAGGACGACGGATATCCCCAGATGACTTCCATTTGAATGAAGCGCGGAAGCCTTTGATACTTCGCTCAACAGATGGCACCCGTAGCTCTGAGGGCCGCGTGCCCCTTAGGGCAACATTTTAAGTGACATGATATACCCATTCGGATTACCACGCCGTAAGTTGATTTTGTATATCCAATCACTTTGCAATAAGAGGACGTATACTTACTGCTCGATCTTTTTAGAGGAGTGATTACTTGCTAAAAACGTATGCTATTGTCTTGAAAATTTCATGGAGAGGACGGCAGACCGTGTTGGGGAACCAGTTAATATCGTAGCAAAAGAGGTGGGTTCCAATTCTAATGGTCCGTGTTAACATACAGTTTTGTTTAGAGCACTTCGAGTGTAGCACTCCGTCCGTCGAATCGGACGTTAAGCCGTGGTCCCCTTGGCGCCTTTCGTTAAGAGTATACTAATGCCAACGCCGGGTTTCTATCCACCCTTCCCTCTCGATCCTTTCCTCACGCCACATGACCTTGGCTAAAGGTCGCCTCCTTCAGGCTTGCCAATAGTTAGAAGTTGTACAAAATTTGCGAGTCTCACATTTGTAAATATATTAACGAAATATTTCCTCAGATGCAAACTTTTTCATGTTCAGGAAACAAGTTTTTGTTAAAAAAGGAATTCTCTGCAAGATAAGAAAATTACAAGGTTACCGGGAAAGTTTTAAAGGAGAAACATGTCACTAAAAAGAGATAAATGATTGGCTGAGAGGTACAAACGTTTCACCTTAATAATAGGGAATGAAAAAATTCGAATTCCTGCTGTATACGTTGGCTTGAATCTGCAAACTCGATGCATGGGCGTAACTTTCCAAATTCTAATTAGTAAATGTTCTAATTTGAGTTATGTCCTTCACAAAGTGTGATGGTGATGATAAATGAAAGTGATAGTTTAATTACATCATGTATCCAAATGTGAGGCCAAAATTAAAGTATTTTCTGTTCGAAATGGCTCAAAGCTGTTCATAGCGTCGTAATTACACGTATTTACCCTTCATATGACTTGTTTGATTCGGTATTCTAATTGCCTTTGAGCTAGTATATGTTCCATTGCTCTCTTTACTAAATGGGTGTAATTATGATGAGCACTGAGAATAATTTAAACGGCTCTAAATACGCACCAATGCATTAATAATTTTTATAAAATTCGTCAATTTGCATATAAGTCTAATTTAAGAACCCATCATGGTTGCTGAAACTGAAATGGAGCGATGATGATCCGAGAATCGGAATAATCTCTCCTTCAAAAATTAAAATAAAAGTCCTTTAGAGAAATTACAACGAGCAGACCAGCAGAAAGGTTGGAGGTTCAAACTACGTACATACTCGCAAAGGCATGTAAAATCGTCCATCAAGGTTTCGCACAGTGTGGCATTTTCAAATGATGCCGGAATTTTAACGGACCACTTTTCAACATCTTTCTCTCGCGTTCTCACTCCTGTGTTAGAATTAAGACTGATTGATTTCCTGGATATAGACAGTTACTTATACCACTTATTTTATAAGAGCGCGACCCGGGTTTCAATGAGTAATCATCATCATCAGGCGCTAATTATAATTTGTTTATCTTGTTGTTAATCTTGTTAAACAAGATAAACAAATTATAATTAGCGCCTGATGATGATGATTACTCATTGAAACCCGGGTCGCGCTCTTATAAAATAAGTGGTATAAGTAACTGTCTATATCCAGGAAATAATGGAATACCACATAGTTAACCAAGAGTTAGTGAATTTTAAGACTGATTGAAACAAATAATTATTTTATGCCCGTCAAGGGGCGTTTAGAACCAATTTTTGAATCCAACATCGGTGTCATAGGAAAACATCTTTAGGCCCGAAGCCCGGGGAACGTTTTTGAATGAAATTCACCGGGAAACTACTAAATCATTCCTCTATAGTTGGGCAAAACAGCACGATATCACTTTGATATGTAGATGCTTGTGGGAACACTGGTGGTACTATTTTCAGTAAAAGTCATCAGAATGGCGATGACCAGGAAACCTAGATAAATTTCATATGAATTACTAATTCCCATATTTATGAGCGATCATGAGTGCACGTAGACAATTTTTTTACGAGAAATTTATAATGGGAGAACCACTTTATTGATAAACTCACGTGAAAGTTTTTAAATAGCCATTATAAACAAAGCGATATACAGTTATAAAAATAAACAATACAAACGATTGTCTGCTAACGTCGTGTTTAGCACTTTCTATTAATGTTTTTGGAAGGTTGAAAAATTTGGGGGTGTACTTTAACCTCTATGGTTCATCCCTAGCTACGTGTCTGTGCGCCGAGTACTGTACCCTCCTCCCACATCTATGCATAGGAGTTGAATCGTATTTATCGAGAGCAATGAAATTCCTCTTCGTATGAACTACCTCTGTCGACGCGGTACTTTAAATGGAACCTTCCTCATGAGATCCTCTCTCGCTCTCTCATCCCATCTTCATGCATAAAAAAATCTTTCCCGTGAATCGCTACCCTTATAAGTCAAACAGATAACTGCGCGCTTCCTTAATAAGAAATGTAGGTTGCGAATACGTTTTATTTTCTCCCTCGCGGAAGGGATCGTGTGATCTGGCTTGTATTCTCCTCTCCCTATTTCCGTAACTAGAGCAAGCCGTCTTTAGTATCGCAATTACTTCCAGCCTGTCTGGCTTACGTATTGCCCCGCCGTTAATGGAATTCGATGCTACGACCCCGACAAACCGATTCCATTCCCTTTCTGATGTCGCGACGCGTCGCCGTCGCATGCCGTGGATGAACTCGGTTGGTGTAAGCGGAAGGAATCGCTGAGCGAGCGCACGGTACATGAATTTAGCGCTTTAGGTGAGCGCTTATTGAGATCAGTGACGGGATGCGGCGGAACCCGGAAATTGGTCTTCGCTATGGATGGAATTGTTCCGCACGGTGACTTAAAGCTTCACGGCGGCCCTTCGCGTGGCATGTTTGAATCATCATCACAAAAGAGTACGCATGGTTGTGAACTACCAATAGCGAGGATGCAAAGATGAATCTAATTTTTCGCTTCAGGATATTCATTGGAAGCCAGCAACTAAAGTTAGCGTCACTGAGAAATGAAATGAGAACGGTGATCACAAGCTTTTTACGCCCTCATTCAGTTTCTTTCCACGCGTTTCTACGGCTTCGGTTCGAATGCTCATGCTCCACACTAAAGTTAATTTTAAGCTTCAGTGGCTTCACCGGCTGGTTACGTTAAGGATTATGCAATTTCGAGCCAAATGCATCTTTATGTAAATGGATTTATCCAAATATCTTTCCAAATATCTATCTACCACTAATTATTCCCTGTGGCTGAGTCCTCAGTTATTTGCACAAACATGCATATTTTGAGTAATGGTGATAAATACATCACATTTAATTACGTGCCATTATTTGGAACATTTTTACTCCAAATTAATGTCCTAAATATTTTATATGCTATTCATTTTTTAATATATGAGGGGGTAAGAATGCAAGTGGTATAAAGATGTTTTCTAAACAGAGGCAGGTACACAAATTGATAGAAAGAATACATAAAAATTTGGTTGCCAAGGGAAAGAAGTGAGTCTCTGTTCTGTGCTCATATTGAGTGTTTATTCAACTGTACCACTAAATTTTGATCTCGTTTTCAATTGTACTACTGAATTTGATCTCGTTTGCTTTCTTTCCCTAATTTCTGTACCTATCCCTGTTTAGAAAAGAAAATCACTTCTTTCATTGCTTCTCACCCCCTCATTTTTTATTTTTATAAATTTTTTTGAATTCATGTAATATCCTGATGCTTTCGAAAGGCGGAAAAGTGTGTTGGAAAACAAATATAAACGAGGTAGTAGGCTGCAAAAGTCTATAAATGGCTTAATTATTTATATAACTTAAAGGAAGGAAAACCTTAAGCTGTTACATTTATGTACCGTTTCTCTCACCAAGTCTGGAAAGAATTTAAATAATTTGCCCAAATTATAATTAGAGAGTAAACATTTTATTTTACAAGGGTATCTACCGCTAGCTTTAAAAGAATGACAACTTAAAGGAGAACGACGTCTCTGGTAGTGATTATCTTCCTGAGTACTTGGTCGGCGGTGGAAGGCGATACTTGTTAGGAGGAACGGAATTCGAGGCACTGGGTGTTGAAAATCAACCTAATCATTCTTTTTCTGCTTTCTTGCCATGAGGCTGAGTTAAGGGATCACAACATGCCACGTAGGTCTCGCTAGAAGCTAACAACGGCTCCGATTTAAGATATTTTTTCTAGGCCCACCAAAAAAAAACAGCCATTCTCCTGTTTGTGCTATTCAATAAATTTTACGAAAAAAGAAAATTCATGAATCCAAAGGTGTCCCTGAAATTTCTAAAAACTATGTTTAAAATGCTGACTTCTGAAGCATGAGTTTCCTGTTACTTATATCCGTAAAATGTTGCAAAAATGATTAAAAAATGCTGCAACAAAGTAATACAAAACCTCTGGAAGGAAAATGAATAAAAAGGGGGAAGTTACAAGCGTTTTGTTCATATTAATCGGAATTGGCATAACTTTTCTCGTGTGATAAGCGATTCCAATGACTGAATGTACTCGCCCAATTACTAATCAACAATGGAGAGATGATTTGATATAGGTAGATCTCCAATTAATTTTCCTGTCAGATTATCTTTTCATATCAGAGCATTCACTCTTTTTTCACATATTTAATAACTTGTTCCGAATATTATATCCGAGGCCTTTCTCTGCCGTTCTTATCACCCACCTGCCCAAAAACGGTTCTCATTATTAGGTCACCATATCTTATGGTAAGACTTTCCGTCCTCTTCTGTTTTAATATACTCACCAAGACTAATATCGGAGATCATACGTATCACCATGTAATAGTCTAGAGGGACTTCTCTTCACCAAAGTTCTTAATCACCCAAATTGCGATTAATTTGCTAAATAAAGCGTTATTTCGTGGTAGATTGGTATGGAGGTAGCAGAAGTTTTTCCACCAAATTTGCATTGAAAATAATCCAAACACTGTTTGATCTTTTTTCTTACCTTCCAGTGAGTAAAAAATTAAAGGTGCCCATCAATT
Organism: Ischnura elegans; assembly: GCF_921293095.1. NCBI lineage: Eukaryota > Metazoa > Arthropoda > Insecta > Odonata > Coenagrionidae > Ischnura > Ischnura elegans. Next base: position 59,044,026 of record NC_060252.1, read on the forward strand.
TGGCTGGGATTTTTTTTCCGACAGTATCACTAGCGATTGCAAAATCAAGACAGGGTAGAAATATCGCAGACATAAGGTTCGAAACGTCCATATCCTCCGATAAATGCAGATCCAAACGCAAATCGATGACACATATTTCGTGTTTATCTTCATCCAGCGTGCTTCTACTCTCCGGATTACTCGCATTACCTTGGAAGTATTGTGTTGTGTAAACTTTTCAATATCAATTAAACATTACGACCGGTTTCAATACATTTTCTATTATTATCTCGACCATGATTAAAAAAATCATTGAAGTCGGTGGTGAAATGAAAGTATTAGTGGAAAATTTCCACTAACTTTCAATATATTAAAGTAATATTAGCCTCTCCTTGACGTACAGCCTGCCTCGCTTTATCTTATCTACAGACCCTGCGTTTTCCTCTCCTATCTATTCATCTGAAAAATTCTCGGCATTCAGCATTGCAGTATTACATCTTTCATTAATGCATTCTAATACCTCTGCCTCCCATCCAATATGTTCATCACTCTGTGTTTCCCTTCGATAGTTTTACTTTTTCGTCGTCCACAATATCTACGTTTCGAAGACATTGAACCCAATACCATCCTTCTCCTAACAATCTGTACCATATAGAGATATATTTCCTCACATTTTTTTAAATATTAAATTGACGTAGTTCTTCCTTATGATCCCCTATCACCTTATTATTTCAAACCTATAGAATATATCTTCTCTTCCACATCCTTCGTTAGCTGTCTCGCTTATTTTATCCTATTGCTTTATTATCCGTTCTTATCACCCACATGTCCCTCTGCGATTTTCTCCTTCATTTCATGTTAACCTCTTTAACATATTTCTCATTCATTTAAATCTACACACTATCTCGCAATCCGTCTCAATAGGTGTGATTAGAAGGGTTATTTAGGATTGTTAGGAACGCCAGCCGTTTACAAAGGAAATAAGTTCATGCGATTAGATTACTGAGGTCCACCTAGTATTTATTTAAGCTCTTTGCTGTTCGGAGGAATGAAGGATTCCTGTGCCTATCTGTTCGGCTCAATTTTAACTCTTATTTCGTCGTTTTAGTCGCACTTAGAAATACACTGTTCTCTGTGGTGCTCTGAACTCACTTATTTATGAATTACTAATATCATGTGCTTTCTTTAGCAACTCCATTTTATCAAAAATTAAATCACTATTTCGTCTTTTAAAAACTTTTAGATTATACTGCGTCTTAAACTGTCATGATATCTTGTAGCTCAATTGAGACGCCTCGCCCGTAGTTATTATATGGAAGAGTATAAACGTGAAGGTCCTTCGGAATACCGTTTATTAGAAGCTATTAAGAAGTGGTATTCGTAAAAAAGGCTGCAGGTAGCCTTTGGAATTTCTCCTGGCCATTGGCTCAAATACTCTTAGTTTATTGAATATGACTGTCAACTATGCTTGTCATTTACTTAATATTTGCGGCTGTACACGTATTTTACCGTGAGCTTAGGCATTAATGTAATTTTTTTATTTCCCGGCCCAGTAATTACATAATTTAACGAGTGTTGAATTAAATTCCTATGAACGTATCTGAAAAAAATATGATAATTTTTGTTTTTTTCTTTCGTCTATTCAGCATTTATGTGACAAAAATAGTAAAGAATGTCAAATTCATTCGTTTTCAGTAGGACGCAGGATTACACAGAAGAATCAATGGTGCTATATATTCATTCTTTTGAACCGGGGAGAGAAAATAAAGGAATTACGTTCCAGCACGTCTAATCTTTTCGCTCAAACGCGACCGAAAATGACCTTTTTCCCCCTAACGTTGGCACAATCGGTAAGACTTCTTAGGACTTAACCGTCCTCTACTCGAAAAGTCATTACCAGGGCTTCAAAAACATTCCTTTTTGCTCTCTTCACTTTCCTTTTGATCTTCCTTTAATTCCTTCTAAACCTCTTCATATATATTTTTCTCCCCTTTCACGCTTGTCAAAAAGCCCATTCTTTTTCTTTCATTTTTTCCCTGGCCCATCAAAAATCCCCCTTTCCTGAGCTATATTCTACGATTCCAATCAGCTTTTAACACGTCCCCCCACCCTCGACAAAAAAACCTCGCCTGTTTTTCTTTCTGGAATTGATTTCTACCCTCCTCACACTATAATTTCCTCCTTTCTACCTAAGTGAATACCCTCGAGGCTAAATTCGCGTGTGTGACCTTTAATCGCCATCTGCGGTGATTTTCTCCTCAAATCCCCCATCTTATTCGAAATGTATAAGATGGCCAATATAGGGAGCACTACGTGGGACGTCGTCGTAAAAATTTAGTTTTAAAAAAAAAGGTAGTTTGATACTGGGAAATAAAATATAGAATTTAAATATAACGTGAAGCGTGTAAGTTAAACCGAATTAGGCGCGATATAGTGGAAGTTTGACATATGGAAATAAAAGGTATTATCACTTTTCCACAAATATTTACGGCGTACGCCGTGTTTCGGCCCACAGAGCAATCTGGTTCAAATAATGCACAAGATAGGCCATTATAGCATATCAAACCAGATGAGCATATTTTCGACCGATGCAATTGAGCAAAATGATATCATCAGGAAAAGATTGTATAATGGCATGTATAGTTTTATAAATACAAAGGAATATTTGGATAAAATAAGAATTATTTTAATGAAATATATTATTTTACAAAGTAGAAAACGACATGCATATAAGTAATATTTTTTGATTTACTGTTTACATGTATTGTTTAATTTCGCCATTTCATTTACGAAATTTGCATTTGTAAGTGTAGAGGGAGGAATGTGGGATAGTGAAACCTCTGTTCACGGACACGTCCATCTTAACACGTTCACTACTACTTCGGTCATAATGAACGAAATGCGTACATCATCTTCACACCGCTTCAGTCATAGAATAACCGAAGATGAGTCCATGAGTTTTTGGCCACTCCTATCATGCCGTTGGTCACACTTCGGTGCCGCGTATTTGATGTAACTGAAACAGCGCACGTTGCCGAATGCACATAAAAACTCAAATGGAAAGCATCCCAGTATTAATTCAAAGTGAAAAAGAAAAACTCATGGAGAAATGGGTGATTTCGTCCAAAATTTCCACGGCAGGGAAAGTTTTAAGGATAGTATTCAACTCCTCGGTGAAAGGATATACATTTGTTTTAGGATAGAATCTGTAGTATACAAATTCTCCCACTTCCACTTACGGACACGGACACTTTTCAAGCACAAACTCTTTTCTCTTTTACGGACAGCATCGCCATGGGTTTTCTCACCGATCTCTAAAAATTTGAGAGTTTTTAAATAAAAGGATTTCATTCAGCTGGCTTAAATTCCTATGCTATAATACATGCGGAGTAATATAAGGCGTGAATATGAGGTTTCCTTTAGGTCACCTCGGACTTACGGATACATTTTTGAGGACCATTTTCGTCCATAAATGAGAGATTTCACTGTAGTTTGATGCTCTTCGCTTCTATAGCGTTGGGGTGTTTTTCCCTCGTCCCCTCCCTTCCGCTCCTATCCTTTTCCAGAGGCGTCGGCGGGCTCCCATCGCGGCGGTGCCTCTATTCTTTTTCCTTCCTTTCCTTCCCCTCCTCGGGTGTCTGGGCGTATAAGCCACTGGCTTGGTTCCCGGCCCCGGTGCGTTGTATCCTTCGAAGGGTTCACCTAGAACCCTCATACTCTCTGTAGTTTGATGCTGTAAAATAAAATATAGAGTTAAAGTATAACTTGAAGCGTTTTGTATGGGGTGAATAAGTATCCCGACTGATTTTGTGCTGCCACAGAAAATCGACTTCCCTTCTAGTGGCATCTTATTCTTAAGCCAAATTCCGACGAGGGAAATGTTAACTAGTCTTGCGTTATTAACCCATACATTTCATTAAAACATTTCGAATAAGGACAAAGACTTGATAAAACTCTGCTTGCGTTCCCCGAATGCGATTCGCGATTCACTCAGAAAGCATGATTTCCTCTTGCGAAGGATATTTCCAATCAGGTGAACTAGTGCAAATGATGTGTAAAAAATTTTGTAATTCCATATGCATTAAATACTGTTTCTAGGTTTCAACCTAGGTTTCAACGTAGCACGTCATTATCTAGTGGAATCATCAAATGTAGGCGAGGAAGGGGAATTTTTGATCGGCCAGAGAAAGAAAGAAAAAGAATTGAATTTTTGACAAGCGTGAAAGGGGAGAAAATACGATGAGGTTTAGAAGGAATTAAAGGAAAATCCAAAGGAGAGTGAAGAGAAACAAAGGACCACCAGATTATGACGTGCTACGTCAAAACCTAGGTTGCACCGTATTAAATTTATATGGCATTACCAAGTTCTCTACTTATTTACTTATGGTAAGTCGATTCTATGAAATCACGCCCGAAATAATGAACTAGTAATAGCGCAAGACAATACGTAATAAATTTTCCCGCAATACACTTGTATGTTTCCTGTATTTCTCCACTCGTTGTCGGTATTGTGGTGAAAGTCCGTTCGGGCCGTAATGTTTAAGTAGGCAATCTAAGGAAAATAATGATGTTTTCAGAATTACAATGTTAATCTGGATATTATGCATTTTAATGCAATTTTGCGACATATATTGCACTAAAGCAAATATTACGAGTGTTACCAATATTTCCTGCAAAAGTGTTGTTCCCTACTATGGGTAATACGATTGAGTGGTATGCAAATTATACTAAAGCTTTTATAATGTCATACATAGGTTTATAAAGAAAAATTTGGATAAACAACGAATTATTTTAATTTAACATTATTTAAAAAAGTAGAAAACGACAAGCATGTGAATAGGAGTTTTTCATTTCATAATTAAATGTATTGTTTAATTTCGCCATTTCATTTGCGGGTAAAATTCCATGGCGATATGGCGCTGGAGGAGGTTTCTCGCGTTGGAATTCTTGTTGGTCGACATTTTCAACTCAGTAGCGTAGCAACTAGGGAGGTAGCCTCCTTCTCTTCACGCAATTCGACCTTTCGACCCCGCGTTGAGCCCCACACAGTCTCCGCCTTCTAGACCCCTCACTCATGTCTCTACCTTTCCGCTCCCCTCCGACTCGTCCATGTCTTTTTTCCAGGTTAGACCTCCGTAATTGGACCGGACGCACTCCTTCTATATCCCATCTGTCCCTCCTGTGGTCTTCTTAACTCGCCTACTCCCCTTGCGTTTCATCATTTGGTCACAAAGATGGGCACTGATGAAAGGTTTGTGCACCTCACCCACGCACGTGAAAGCGAGTCATAGGAATAGGTGGAGAAATATACTCCAGAAGTCGGAAAATGGGCTGTTAAGGTGCACTTGAGAGGATTGGAAATGATTCTGATAAGTGAAGTGCTTGAAAACAGGTGTCTTTCTGGGTGAAGCATTGAATTGTGTTTTGGACCCATACTGCAACTACCACTAGGTTGGGCAGACAATTTATTGTTACAAACGATGCATAGATAGATGTAGACAGATAGTATTTTTTTACTGTAGCTTTTAAATAATTCAATTGATTTGTTTTCTAATAATGCACACCATACGCTTCGTCAGGTGAAGTGAAGCTTACAACAACTTTTTGATTTGAATAAACTTTGGATTGAATTTACACACGTTGTTTACTTTTATTCGTCTATAAGTGCATTAACTTTCTAATGAACACATTCCAGCAAATTTACTCTTTTTGAATGATTAGTGACAATTCGAATGAAATGCAGAAGACAAAACATCATTTCAACATGAATTGTGGATTAAAATATATTGGTGACCGATGATTTCGAGTGGGGGCCATTATAGCTCGGAAAGCCATAAAATTCGCCTAAATAACCAGTAACACGGTTGTGTTCTGTCTTTTGAATGCGTCGCCTCAAATATTAGACTTTGCGTAAAATGGATACTTTCTTCATCACCACGTAAGTTTAGGCAATTGTAACGCAGGTCTCAGATAAGCTAATAGACGGTGGTTGCCCGCATTTAATTTGCGATTTGAGAATAACGGTGCCTGGCATGTGGAAGATAACGTAATTGATATCAAGATTATTATGTCGAAGGAAGCTGCCTACAAGAAGAACAATCTTACACTTTGGCTTTTAGACTTTATTTCACTTTGGGTCTCACAGACATGAGTAACGAAAGACTGCGACCTCTCTCAACTCGTCAACCGCCCGAACAGCACTCCCCCCGGACGTAACACTCGGCAGCGCGCAGGCTGCCCACATGACTCACAGCGCGCAGGCTGCCAACATAACACTACTCTCCCCTCTTAGTTGACAAATAATAAAACAATAGCAAAATGACAATCGACATGATAACTGTCAACCTGACAAAAGATACAATAAAACAAATGACAAGATTGGTTTATATTTTAACAGACTGACTAGATAAGAAATGACTTAACACCGAATACTTAGCAAAAGACATTACTACAATAATAATGGGCATATCCCAGATTCAAGCTAATACAAATTTAAGCAAAGTTCGAGTCGGAATACCTATTCGGTTTCCTTATGACTCGTCCAGACCTCCGCAATTCGTTTTGTGTCTCCTTATAATCATTCACCTCACATTGCTCACTCTCACCACTACTAGTTTGCAAACTGCGAACTTTAGCCGCCAGAGAATTGCGTAGCTGGGCATTATCATAAAATTCTCTGAGCTGATTTACATGTACTTTAACCACAACATCATTGGACAATTTTACTATATAAACAAAATTGCTAACCTTCTCTATAACCTTTCCCAATTCGAATTTGACACCAAATTCTTGCTTTTTATTAGGGTTAACCCATACTACTTGGCCTACCTAAAATATTTTGAATGATTTCCTGTGTTCTGTGACCTTTTCATCAATTAAACCACTCTTAAATGTAACATTTTTTTTGAGACCCGACAAAGGAACATTTGGCTCATATGTTAACAACATCGACATCGGTGATTTTCCCGTCACCGAGGACGGTGTAGACCTATAAGCAAATAGACAGTCAAGTAACAGTTCTTCAGTGATAACATTTTCGTTTCTGTGTCTCTTTTGTAAATGAAATTTTGATAACAAATTTTTGAAGGTCTGGACACTACGCTCAGCCAGCCCATTTGATTGAGGAGAATATGGAGGAGTGAAAATCAGTTTAATCCCCTTATTGTAGCAAAAATTCTTCATGTAATGAGAACTGAATGGCGGTCCATTATCACATACAATAGTCTTTGGAAAGGAAAATCTTGAAAAAACTTCAGCCAACTTGGACAATACCGCATTGAAATCACACCTATACCTCAAAATAAAGCATTCGATCCATTTCGAATATGCATCACACACTATCAAATATTTATTTCCACAAAAATCAAATAGATCCAAATGAACCCTTTCCCAAGGAAAATGAGCCAATGGCCACGATTGACGGTACTTGTTATTTGTTCTATTCTTTGTTGACTGACAAATGTCACAGGTTGCTATTTTATTATAAATATCATTATCTAATCCAGGCCACCACACATATGAACGTGCCAATAATTTGGATCGTACAACACCCGCATTAAAATGCATTATCTCTAATACTTTCTGTCTTAAACTCTTAGGCACAATAATTCGGTCACCAAAAAATAAACAATTGTTACTTACAGATAAGGCGCACTTATTTCGTTCATAAACCTTCAATTCATCTGCACAAGAATTTGGAAAACCTTTTAAAACATACTCCAAGACTCTGCTCATCAACTTATCATTGCGAGTGTGCTCACTCACTTCATCTAAATCTAACATGGGAGTGGACAAGTATGTAAACAACACTTCCTTATCATTTATGCTATCTGAAGATGGTAAACGCGACAATACATCTGCATGAGGAATCAAAGTTCCTTTTTTATGTACCAGAGAGTAGTTATAAGCCGATAAAGTGGTAGCCCATCTTATTAATCGAGAAGAAGCCATAACTGGAATTTTTTTTTGTTCCCCAAAAATTGTTTTCAGTGGCAAGTGATCACTGAAAAATGTAAATTTCCTCCCCCACAAATACTTATGAAATTTTTTTACACCAAAAATTATCGCCAATGCTTCCTTATCTAACTGAGAATAGTTACTCTGGGACTGATTTAAGGTAGCTGATTCAAAAGCAATAGGCCGCTCCTCACCATTTTCAATTTGACTTAGGATGGCACCAACCCCAAAGGTGCTGGAATCCACCGACAAAATTAACTCTTTGCTTGGATCATACAGAACAAGCATAGAAGCTTCAGATAAAGCTGTTTTACATTTGGAAAAGGCAATCATACACTCCGAAGACCATACCCATGGTTCATCTTTCCTCATAAGTTTATGGAATGGTTCCAAAATGTCAGGACACATGTGAACAAAATTTCTGTAGTAATTGAACATAGAAACAAAGGCTTTTAACTGTGTCAAATTCTCAGGTGGTGGCATTGACAAAATTTTCTCAATCTTGGTGGCAGAAGGAACTTTACCCTTACCTGACAGCTCAAAACCCAAAAACAATAGAGAGTTGACAAAAAATTCAGATTTCTGTACGTTCAGTTTGACATTACATTCCTCTAATCTTATCATGACCTTATTCAAAACTTCCTTACAAGTAGCCAGATCTTTACCACCAATTAAAATATCATCTAAGTATGGTGCCACATGATCAATTCCTACTAAAATGGAGTCAATAACAGACTGAAAAATTGCACATGCAGGAGACAGTCCAAAACACAAACGATTAAATCTGTACAAACCTCGTATTGTGTTAACAACTAGAAAATCCTTACTAGCTTCATGCACTTCTAATTGCAAGTAAGTCTCAGTTAAGTCTAGCCTACAAAACACCGTACAGCCAGTAAACTGATTAAAAATATCCTCAGGTATAGGCATAGGGTGTTGATCCACCTTCAAAAACTTATTCAAAGTTGCCTTGAAATCGGCACACAATCTTATCTTTCCATTACCTTTAGGAACAAGAACCAAAGGGCTTGCTCAATCAGACGTTTTCACCTTAGTAATTATGCCTTTAGACTCTAATCTATCTAACTCAAGGCCTACTTCATTTCTCAATGCATAAGGAACCGTATATGCTTTATGAAAAACAGGAGGAACATTTTCTTTCAAATTTAGATTAACCTTAATATATTCAATTGGTTTATCATTACTCTGTTTAGAAAATACTTTAGGAAATTTCACTGACAAGGACTGAACGTACTCTTCTATGCTAGACCGAACGGACATACAAGTTTCCTGTCTACTTATTAGACCAACCTCACCCTCATTATACAAATGAGGTAATAACGTAATACCCCAATTTGGTGCTAATACTGACAGCCAATCGCGACCCAGTATAGCAGGGCATGATACATTTCTTATAATTACAGCGGAAAATATTGTACTCAACTTGCCGTAACAAATACTAACCTCACACTTTCCAATCACATCTAATAAGTGATTCCCAACACCTTTTATAGTACCATAGTAGGGCAAAATTTTCGACAATAACTGCAATTCCTTTGCAACATCATAACTCAAAATCGAAATAGAGCTCCCAGTATCAACAAGGAACCGCACAGATTTACCGTTAATAACAATATTCACAAATAATGAATCAGACTGAGACTTTAACACATTCACAGATACATTGACTCCAGTAACAACAAAATTCACTTGTTGCTTGCCACAGAATTCAGCTGTATGACCTTGACATTCACAATTGTAACACAACCACTTATTAGCTGGACACTTATCTGGAGTATGTCTGGAATAGCAATACCGGCACCTCTTCTTCTGACCTCCTTCCGAGCGTTGACTAGGTGATGGCGAACGCCCCCGGAATGGAGACCCTCGCCTCGGCGATGACCCCCTCCTCGACTGGTATGACGTCGACCTCACGGGAGAACGAAAACTCTTCCTCGCGGCAACACGTTCAAATGAAGGCGAACCCTCAGACTTGGAGGAAACCATAAAAGAGTCAGAACTCGAACCGGCCATCACCAATGTTGACTGCTCTACCGCTTCCATCTCGAAAATAATACTGCAAGCCTCGTCGAATGACATTGTGTCCTTCTCTGATAATAGACGACTCACCATAGACGTGTTCCGTAGACCCGACACCAGCCTGTCACGCAATGCTTGATCCAGGAACGAGCCATAGTTGCACTTCGTTGATAAACGCTTGATCTCAGAAACATAGTCTTGTAAGGATTCCCCTGATTGTTGCTTACGAGAATTGAACTTGTAACGCTCAGGTATAACCTTACTTATCTTTTTATACCTAGTACTCAAAGCCTGCACACACTGATCATATGTAGCCTTAGCGAAATCTACTGGAGCCAATAAAATTTTTAACTCTGCATAAACGCCCGGATTCAGATTCACACAGAAATGACCTTTCTTGAGTCTGTCTTAGGTGCCATTTATGAGAAAGAATAACTCAAGTCTTACCACGAAGGAATCAAAGTCCTCGATTCCGGGTTCAAATATAGGAGGTTTCGACATGACTAAAAAAACCTCAATTACAATCACGCTCTCTTAACATGGATATTACTGTTGAAAGATAGCACACGTTCGCCAGTTTTCCTCGTCGCCAGATATTATGTCGAAGGAAGCTGCCTACAAGAAGAACAATCTTACACTTTGGCTTTTAGACTTTATTTCACTTTGGGTCTCACAGACATGAGTAACGAAAGACTGCGACCTCTCTCAACTCGTCAACCGCCCGAACAGCACTCCCCCCGGACGTAACACTCGGCAGCGCGCAGGCTGCCCACATGACTCACAGCGCGCAGGCTGCCAACATAACACTACTCACAGCGCGCAGGCTGCCAACATAACAAAGATATTAACGGGTACTTCCGAGGAAAGGACATGGAGCAGTTTTGGTGAGATGGTGTGATGATGACGTGGCCAATTTTTGAATGGATCTGAAATAAAAACTTTGCACTTATCACGATGAAACGTGGCTAAAATAGCAGCTCTTTTGAACAGACAGCAATGGGGAAATGAGTGCTTACGCTTATGAAATGGAGGAACTCACCTTCATGAAAATGTATTCAACCAAAGTCCTTTTTTTGGCGTATTCTTTCCATATTTCTATTTATTCTTGATTGCTTGAGCGTGGTCATTTCGAGGATTAAGGAACAGGGTGGTTTCCTATTATTTTTTTGTTGCCCAAATCGAAAGATTAATACTCTTGGAGTACGTATTTTACGCTTTTAGATTTTTAAATGACGATATCCATTTTTCGCGATTAAATGAAAAGTGAAAATTTCGAAGAGCGCGAAAACGCGACGGCTAAGTTTGAATGCTGGGAAAACTCCGTGTGACGTCGTTCTGGTTCCCGCTGCCGCAAGTGAGGTGACCTTGATCGAGGCTTAGAGCGCTGATACGACGCAGGATGCTAGCAGGTAGCAGAGTACCCTGCTAGCTGGTAGCGCTTGGCTTAAATAAGGATTATTAACACCTTAGCAAACGAAGAAAACTTTCCGACCTTAGGCATTTTTAATAGGTGATTACCAAGACATGTTTCCCTGACCTCTGTGCCTCATGCATGCATTGGTAATCTCAGATGATGTATAACTCCTATCTACTCGTATAGAAACTAGGTCCCTGTGACATCACGTGGAGTGGCATCGCATGGGCGCCAATCTGGCCTTTTTCAAATGAGGATAAAATTGACCATTGCCATTCGTCTAAACCGGTATTTCTAAAACCAATAATTTGTATAATATGAATACACTAATGGTGGGTAACGAATCGCAATCAATGCCTTTCGTTTTCTTTGATGAAGGAAACTCCCCTATTGGCCCCTGGCAGAAGGGGTCTGGTGTCAAATTCCGAGTGATGTTTATGGACACCCCGAAAGATATCCTCCAAGTGCCTACTGGCATAGCAAAAGGAACTGGTTCATTTTCCATGATTTTGTGATATTCACCAAGTCTGGAGTGATCTCTACCCTTCCCTATCAATAAAAACCTTCAAATTGAACCTATTACCCAGTGTGACCTATTTTCTTCAAACTATACGTTACTGACGATGAAATGCAATAAAAACTTAAGAAGTTGACGGTAGCAGTATTTTGATGAAGAAACCCCAATGATAAGAGAATTCGATGAACCTTGGATGAAAAAATTGTCCCGGGTAATGTAGAATGTAATGAGGAAGAACTAAAAGTGGAAATATTACAGTCAGGCATGAAAGTTAAAAGGGGAGGTGCGATACCACTCAGGATTGTTGTTTCGCAATAATTGCTCTAGATCCTGGTTGGTAAACTAGTTCATACAGGTAGATATTTATCGTCACAGTAATGGGGAGAAGGAATATCAGGGCATGCCTACTTAAGTGGTGAGATAATTACAAGTTCATGATACTTTGTGGAATATCAGCACCGCATTAAAGAAAATATTCTATTTTTCAGTACTTAGTTGATGTCATTGCACTTATTAATGCGATGTACCTCATTATCATGTGTGATTCCACATCTCATCATAATAACCTGTAAAAATTATATCCGAAAGCATATATAAATTGTTTATTTTTAAATGCCTCTAAGAATATTTTCTGAAGCAAGAAACTTTGTTTGCTGCTAAATACAACGGTAAAAAGGTATTTACACAAGAATGAAGTAAATTACTGCAATTGTGAATAAACGCAAACTATCCTATGGATCTCGTATTAGGTTCAGAGAGGTTTTTAAGAACAGATAAATGACCACCTTATTGTGCAGCACCCGATAATCCTTCACTAAGATTTGATCCATTGGACCTCTGTTCTGTAGCATGATATTTCACCAATTACACCACAGGAGCGATTGTGCTTTCAAACTGCTTCATTTTCCAATATATCGGCAGTGTCCGCAGATATCCCGACGCGACGAGGGTAAACTATATTCTAGGTAAAACGTAAAAAAATACGAGGAAGAGTTCTTAGGGTCTTTTAAGTGCTGTCATACCTGAGACGTATATAACTGAATTTACCCAGTACAAGGTGATATGTGTTTTGAAAATTCCCGGTTGTATAAGAAGATTACGACGACAGAATTTTGGAAGACTTACCAACGTCTTGATTTAGTTTTTGTGCTGGTCGCGTTCAGACGCCAGAAAGCTTGGCCATAATTCCTTCCGCCATTATACTATTGGTCAGTTCGCCTTTTAAAAGGATTTGATTAAACATTGTAGGACCTAGGTTGTGATATTAAACTATCGTGCTTGAAGAGGAAAATTCGCAATTTTTACATATTTAGCATAGATTGATGTTTCTTGTGTAGAATCTTTCTATTATTGTACTCATTGAGATCGGGTTAGGTTATTTGCTATGTAAGCTGATTCCTTACACGAACTTGTATGCATCTCAAGGACGTACTTTAACAAAAGTAAGCTGCCACGTAACTTCGTAAGGTTGTGAGAGGTTAGTTTTATCTTGAACTCTTTTTAGGCCAATTTGTCGAGTCAAGTACTGTTGGACATGTACAATTGAAGAAATAAATTTGAAGGCTTCTTGCTCTCCATCCCCTGAGCACAAACTTGATTCGTCTAATTGCCTCTGATTTATTCCGGAGTTTCTTATTTCTGATTTGTTTGACGGATTATATGGCAAATAAAATGCGAAGATTGAAGCGCGGTGGAGTGGAATTTTTCTGCACTGAAATAAATATTTGCAATTTCCCACAGTTATATAATTTATTACGACCTAGATTTAATAAATGTCAAATATCAGAGTAACGAGCGAATGGCTATAGGTTTTGGAATAATATAAGCGCTGCCCGTAAAATTGAGTCGGTTAAAAAAAATGAAGTAAAAAATAAGTCGTGATTCAAAACAATATTGCTTTTAGTGAGGAAAAATTGCTATGGATTTTAGAGCATCATTGATAGTGGAGAAATTTTGTTGAGCTAGGAGCTGAAACAAGAGAGTAGGGCTTAAATGTTCAGAGCGATAGAGCCCGCACTGCGTTTTAGTTTGAACGTGCTGGCGCATATCGGTGTTAGAATTGATGATACGCCAATGGTGCATTCAAAGGAAGGGGTATTGAGTTCGGAAAGTAATACTAGCGTAAAAAAACGAAATAGAGCTATGCTTCGACACGTGTTGAGGAAAAACGACCAATTAGGTCGCGTTATTCCCGTGTCTTGTTGCTGCTTCTGTTTATGGGTCACGGTAGCAGATGATCGATCGAGTGAATTCCCCAGGAACAGACTGAATCCAATGAGAAGGTTATATTGAATCCCACTTTTACGTATAGTATAGGCAATTTTTCCAATTTTCCGCGCACCCTTTGCGTCTAAAGTGAGTTTAACTTATCATAATATTACTATTAATTTTAAGCATTGATTCATAACATTAATATTGTGGTAGTTGTGACCAATAACACAACTCTTCATTGCATTTCACGTTCATCATTACTGGTCAACATTCATTAGATTGATTTGATACAACTCTCCACTCAATTCTCCTAACAGATAATTTTATCACACCTACGTATTTCTCTTCTTTCGCATTTTTCTTTACCTGATCCATATATTTTGTTCGAGGTCTTCCTTTTCCGTTCTTGCCATCTACTTATTTCTTGATAATTGCCTTCATCAGGCCATCATGATAGACTTACTCACCTTCATTATCTGTCTAAATCATCCCATATTTAACTAATTTTAAGGACATGAATATTTTTCTGTGCCACATATATACTTATTTCTACCTATCATGTGCGTGAAGAATAAAATTGCTACTTTTGATGTGAACACTGCATTCCACCAACATCACACAAGAGCAAACAAATGGTATCCATTTCAATCATGTACGTACAAGTACCTACGCGATGGGAGTAAAAATTTGATCGTTTTCATCTCCAAACAACGCGAAATCCTCAAGAAATTTTAAATAAATTATTGCCGCCTTTTTTACAAATTAATAGTGGTAGAGAAAAGGAGAACATTATCAAACAAGCAAGAATTAACGACTTTTAGGGTTAAAATTTGACAGTGAATCATGTTTCTTGTCTTTGACGTAATAAGAAACACATTCTATTTCCTATCAACTGGGATAAATAATTGATTAATTGGTCCGTGAGGCAAGTAATATCCTTATTCTCTAAAGCCATATTTTTGTAATATAAACCATTACTTGATTGTTTTTGATTTTGGTTTCAAGTGCTGAATGCTAGTTCTGATAAAAAAGTTAAAGAGGGCACAGGGAAATGAAACAGGTCTGTTCATGTTGCGAGCAGAAGAAAGACTGACGTTTATTACTGAGTCAGACGAACATCAAAAATACAAAACAAAAGAACTGCGTAATTAACAAAAATATTCTTAATCTTAACACACCCCCTTTAATTCAGCAGTTATTGCATTCCCAATAATTCTACCAAAGACTTAAAGCGTGATCCCACAAGTGGCTTGGTGAAAATGTCCGCAATCATCTTCTCACCTGGAACATGCTCTATTAACACCCTTTTTCTTTCCACCAAGTCTCTCACAACATGATAACTCAAATCTATTTGTTTTGTCCTCCTTTTGTAGGCAGCATTCATAGACAAAAATACAGCTGACTTATTATCACAAAACATAGTCACAACAAAATCCTTTTTAACAAGTTCTTTTAACAAGTTTTGCAGGTATATGGCCTCATTGGAGGCCTGACTGAGTGCAATGTATTCAGCTTCTGTTGTTGATTGTGCTACCACAGACTGCTTTTTACACTGCCAAGAAATTGGTCCACCAGAAAATGCAAAGAAGTACCCTGAGTAGGATTTTCTATCAACAGTGTCACTTCCCCAATCTGCATCACTGTAACCACACAATTCATTGTTACCCTTTTTAAATATTAAACCCAATTCTTTGGTTCCTTGCAAGTATCGAAGTAGTCTTTTAGCACAATTCCAATGTTGAGCCCCATAATAAGCATTAAATTGACTTAGGTAATTTACTGCTTGCACAATATCTGGCCGAGTCCATACACTTAAGTACATTAACGAACCTATTAGAGATTGATAGGGTACATTTGGTTTAGGACCAGCATTTCTTTCCAGACAAATGCCCTTTTCCATTGGTGTTCTAACAGGATTACAGTCCTTCATATTAAACCTTTCTAGGATCTTATTTAAATAAGATCTTTGAGAAAGCTTGACTTTCCCATCTTCACAATATTCCACTTCAATACCTAGAAAATTTGAAAGTTTTCCCAAATCTCTGCAATCAAAATTCTTTTGAAATGTCAATTTTACAGTTTTCACTTCATCCTGATCATTAGAAATAATAAATACATCATCCACATGCACAGCAATAATAGTTAATACATGATGAGTCTTATGCTTCATATAAACACAAGGGTCACCCTTTGATCTGACATAGTTTAAACACATTAATATCTCATGTAACTTGGCATTCCAACATCTAGATGACTGTTTCAATCCATAGATAGCCTTTTTTAATAAACATACCTTTTCCTGATTGTCAAGATCAACATAACCCTCTGGCTGTTCCATGTACACTTTTTCTTCTAATTCACCATTTAGAAAAGCCGTACATACATCAATATGTTTTATAAATAAATTCATGTTTACAGCTAAAGACAGAATTAACCTTAAGCTTTCAGCTCTAACAACAGGAGAGAATGTGTCGATATAATCTAAGCCCTGCATCTGAGTATATCCTTTTGCCACCAAACGAGCCTTATATCTATCAATTGTACCATCAGGACCAGTTTTTAATTTGAATACCCACCTATTTTGTACAACATTCACATTTGTAGGTCTAGGAACTAAAGTAAATACCTTATTCTTTCTTAAGGACGACATTTCCTCATCCATTGCATTTTTCCAGTGAGCTTTATCCCATTTAGCTAACGCTTGTTCTCGCGTTTCGGGTTCATCATTCATGCTCTCCAGTTCAGCTTTGTACACCAAATAGTCAGAGTAATCACAGGGTTTTCTGTCTCTTAATGGATATCTACGTTCTCTTAATTCCACAGAATTTTCAGTATTGTCATTAGAGGTCTGTGATCCCCCCGAATTGTCAACTTCGAGGTCTCTCTGGATTTCTATATCTATCTCTTTAGGCTTAGTTGGGACATGAATTAATATCTCCGAGGTATCAGGAGACCCAACAACACCCTCATTATCGCCTAGTAGATTTTTCATTGGAAATCTTTTTTCGTGAAACAATACACTTCTTTCCAACACTATTTGATAAGGATTTTTGGGATCAATTAAACGGTATCCTTTCTTTTCACTATCGTACCCCACAAATATACACTCTCTACTTCTATCACCAAGTTTCTTACTTTTTTCTTTTGGAATATGAACATAGGCACTGCATCCAAAAACTTTAAGATGACCAACATTGATTTTCCTTCCTGTCCATGCTTCAAATGGAACCTTTCCTTTTAATGCCACTGTAGGAGACAGATTTTTAAGATAAACTGCAGTATTAACTGCTTCCCCCCAGTACCTGTTATCAAGACCAGCTTGTTTTAGCATAGCCCTACTCTTTTCTAAAATTGTTCTGTTAGCCCTTTCCGCTACTCCATTCTGCTCAGGTGTTCCAGGGATAGTAGACTGCCGTTGGATGCCTTCATTGCTTAGAAATTCAGAAAACACTTTGGAAAAGTATTCCCCTCCATTATCAGACCTTAAACATTTGATAGCTTTTCCTGTTTGCTTCTCCACCAGTTTTTTATACAACTTAAATTTTTCAAATACCTCACCTTTCGTTTTAAGTAAGGCTACAAATGTGAATCGTGTCTTATCGTCAATGAAGGTTGCAAAATATCGATGCCCTCCAAAGGATGTTTGGTCTAGTGGGCCACAAACATCTGAGTGTATAAGGTCTAAAGTGTTTTTTGCTCTTTGAGCCCTTCCCTTTAGAAATGGAGCTCTTATTTGTTTGGCCCTTATGCAGCTATCACATTCAATGTCTATGCACTCTGGATTCAGGACAAGACCATTTACTAGACCCTTTGACATGCGGATCATGTTACTCCTACTTAAATGAGCTAACCTTTGATGCCACAGATTAAAATCACAATTTTTTGCATCTTCTACTAGCATGGCTACTGGATTTACATCGAAATCTATTTTGTAAGTTCCACCCGATTCAGGGACTTTAAGCAGGGGGACACCCTTGATATAGACATCATGTTTATTATATACACTACAACCATCTGGAGAGAAAACAGGAATCAGGCCATTCTTAACCATTGCACTAACAGACAGTAAGTTAGTTGAAAGTTTGGGGACATAAACAACATCTTTAATGGCACTTAAGCCGTTAATTCCCTTAACACTGATACTACCAATACCAGCTGTTTTCAGTGTTTCATTGCCAGCGCAACTCACAGCTTTACTATCTGTTTCAATATACCAATTGAACCAACTTTTATTGCCACTCATATGCGTTGAAGCACCCGAGTCAATGTACCAGCAATTTTTGTTACTCACAGCACTCATAGCAGCTATAAGGCTCCAGGGTGATGTGCCTGAACCCTCTTCTCCACCACCATCATTACTGCATCCTCTCTTACCTTCTCCTTTAAACCAGCACCTGGCAGCTATGTGGCCAGGTCTCTTACAACGATAGCAGGTCACACCATGTTGGCTGCCACGATGATACTGGTTCTGGTGCCGTTTTGTCGCCTGCTGGGCCGCTCCTGGTGAAGTTGCCATTGCACTCCCGCATGCTACTTCACCTCTTCCACTGAACTTTACTCTGGATGACGAACCGCGACGCTGGTTCCTACTTGTGCCAGCTAGGAGCGCCTGATTGGTTGCACCCCCTGTCTCCGCCGCTTCCTTCTGTCCTTCTCGCACAAGCTCATTGCAATCTGCTATTGGCGTCAAGTCCTCTTCTTTCTTAACACTCTTTTCTATAAGCTGACGAAGCCATTTGTAGTCAGGCCTCAAATTTTTTAACATTACGAAGGCCGCAAACTCATCATCAACAGGTTTCCCGGTTTCGGCAATTTTATAGATGATATTCTTCATGGCCATAGCATAATCTAAGAGTGAACTAAAATTGTCGTGTTTAGTGTCCAACAATTCATCAAACAGACAAATGCGCCTGAATGCCCCTCTGTCCTCAAACACGTCACACAGGTTATTCCATGCTTCGTAGGCGGTTTTGGCCGACCTCACGTGAATTATGAGATGAGGTTGCACCATGAGAGAGATTTTCGAGCGGGCTCTATTGTCTTTCTTCATTTCAGGAGATGAGGGATTATTTCTGACTGATTCGGGTGGCTGCTTCAACACGCACTCGTAAAGATCGTCCAATCCCAAGTAAAGCTCCATTAAATATTTCCAATTTTCCCAATTTTTCTCTCCTTCAAGTTTGTCTATTGGAGGCAGGTGGTTGGAAGCCACGGTTAACACATGTGTCCCCTGATCGCTCGCCATTCTTAACTCGTTAAGTTTAAAATTTAAACTATCGTATCTGGGCCCATAACCTGATAAAAAAGTTAAAGAGGGCACAGGGAAATGAAACAGGTCTGTTCATGTTGCGAGCAGAAGAAAGACTGACGTTTATTACTGAGTCAGACGAACATCAAAAATACAAAACAAAAGAACTGCGTAATTAACAAAAATATTCTTAATCTTAACAAGTTCATCTGTTGGCTTAAAGAGATTTTTAAAACATATAACATTCCATCGTACGATGAATGCTGTATAGCGTATCATGGCAAACGTATTTGAATTATCCTTTCATGTATCGCTTAAAGTGGCAATGCAAATCTCTTAGAAATGGAAAAATGGTAAATTAAAGGCCTGGGTTAATTTTTTGGGCTATATGTTGCGAAAATGAGGAGTGAAGGCTTTAAATATTTACTGGTGCGTTTTCTAAGTTTGCAAATACGTTTCTTTCATTCATTATATTCTGAAATGAACGTTTAATTATATATTTATTTAACAAATTACAAGTAGTTTATCGTAAGCACCTTTTACGAATAGTGACGTAATGTCTTCGTCATTATTCCAGATAGGATTTTTATGTTTTATCTTTTCTATAAAGAAATGTAGAAAAAGTCTACGAAAACGCTGAATGGATAGAAAGATGATTGAAATGGAAAAAACTTGGATTTTCTACTCTGAAGTTATAAAAATTATTTACACAAAGATTTACACTGCGCAAAAACTCAAGCTCAAAATAGGTGTTTTCACCGTTTTATGAGACAAATGCAAGAAAAAAGAGTTGAGGAATTTGCTTCTTGGAGAAAAGTAAGGCTTAACTAAGAGGAAAAATAAATTTCTAGTATTGTTGCGGCAAATAAATGCTGGAACGTGGTAAGCTTCGAGGCCCGGAAAGAGCACGTTAGCAAAACAAACGACTACGACAAGCGCACCAAGCCAATTCCATTTTGGATTATTCCTTTATCCCTTCTAAAATATGAGTTATAAAGACATTTAAGCAATCGAAATTTGGTTCGTACAAAGTTAGCCTCTGTGGAGAAAATTAGCATATAGACCAAATGATAAAAAAATTCATTCCATTTTCTGGAGGCTTACGTCATCTCCACGTTGTGGAAAAAATAATAATGTGAAAAAAATATGTGTGGATTCGAATCGTGGGACCAGTGGCTCAGGGAAAAATCCTTGGGATCCTTGGGAAGTCGGCTTTTTGAGTCGGGGAGGGATGTTGCCTTGATACGATTACGTCTGTCCGGCCTTGTAGCGCCGAGGAAAGATTTCCTTAGCGTAAGTCGAGCGGTGAAGACTGGCTCGAGGATCGCTGAAGCGAAAATTAGATTTTCATGGAAAGGGAAGGAAAGACTTGAAATAAAGGGCACAGTGCTTTGGGTGAGGTTGTTTTTTTTATAAAATGGACGCAGGGAGGTAGTTGGAGGTTTGCAAGAGCAGTGAAGGGTGGAAGAATTAGAGATTGCTATGGAGAAGAAGGCATATATAGCAGGAATCTTTCATTTATTTGAATGGCTATGCAAAAAAAGATAAATTTTCGCAGTCCATTGTTATTACGCGAATATGTGCATCGAGTGTTAAAGTCTCCGGGATTGGATGGAGGGAGAGGAAGAGGTGGGTTGAGGATTTTTGGCTGGTGCAAACTTCGATCAAAATGCCTTCTTTGTTCCTTTAAGAAGGATGAAGAAATCTTTTTCAATCCGCTTTTTTCAGGTTGTTGGAAGCCATCTCGCTGGTAAATATTTGCTTCTCTATCGCCGAAAAGTTTTCAAGAGCCATCGGGATCAAATCGTTTTATCTATTGTTATCATTATTTAAGATTAATACGGCATGGAAATTCAATGCTTAGTGATAAAGAAAAGAATTGGAGAAGAACCTTTAATAAATCCAGAAATAATATATTCAGCGCCACTTGCGCTATTGGTTGAGTTCGGTGAGCAAAAATTTCTCTTCGGCGTATTAATCCACACCAGACGGTATTCATGAAAGTTTGGTGGCCATGAAATATTTTGTGTAGGATAGAAACATAGATCTTCAATTGAATGGTAACTGAGATAGAGTGAGGATATGGGTCAGATCTCACTTTTAGGATTTGTGGGAAGTTTTTAAAGTGATAATGAATGTGCATTGTTCGCGGACGAATTTTTAGCTCAGGCTAATTGTTTCGAGTTAACATCAACATCAATTGTTGAGAATTATTTATGTTAATAGTAGACCGTAGGTTTGAGTGCTCGTTGAAGTAGTAAGTGAAAAGACCTCGGGACAAGGGTAGGTGAAGCTTTTAGAAACTACCCCTAACCAAAATAGTCTCTGGCTTCCCTTTTTATCTTAAATTTTTACTAATCACTGTTGCCTCAGAAAAATGTGAATGAGCATCTTTTAATATGAGAATTTCATGCATCATGGGCTTTGACTGAGGTAAGCTAGATTTTCACCTATTTAGAGTGGAATAAATACTATTATTATAATATCTTTTAGCTCACTAAAATAAAGAGTAAAGTATTTATCCCTTTTTTATTGAATTAATCTATTTTTTCCCATAGTTTTAATTTCAAGCTTTAATAAAATCATGCAAATTGACGCCACAATGGCAGTAAAAATCAATTATTTTTTGGCTCAAGAAGTCAGCATAAAGTAAAATGTCATTGGTTGCGCTATAAAATATTTTTTGTATTAATATATAATTTCAGCAGTAAAAACGATAGTGATTTGAAAAATGATTTCTCACCCAAGAATGGTGAAAAATTTTCAATGCCATTAATAAAGGGAAGTTTACTTTGCTAAAAATTATTATTGCTCATTCTTACGTAAATGCTTCAGTTGAGAAATAATACTTTTTTTTCGTCATTAACTAAAGGAGTGCCTTGTTGACGGCTATCAAGCTTTTTCATTTATCATCGGTCAGCGGCTACATATTTACACTATTTTATTATTATTTCACATCCTTGCCAAGGGGGGGGGCAGCGTAATTGGATATTTTTTTTCGATTTTTCGTTGTCCCGTCCTGTTTGTAAAGGCTCAGTAACAAATGAAGACTGCTAGATATAGTTGTCATGTTCTTCCTACTTTTGCCAGAATATTTCAGGGCGATGTGTATTGAAAATGCTGAAACATTGATTGCGTGAAACATATGCGGTTGTGAGCACAATAGTTCCGCAAAATTTATTCCGGTGCGTCGCGTTTCGTTGCCACTCCAGCATTCTCACCTACATAAAATTTAACAAGGTGCATCCTTAAAGAGCTTTTTTTTTGTAGAAGATTGTGTAGGGGCATAAGAGTTAAGTGCCCTTCGGTATGGATTATTGACTCTAAAAAACGACCCTTTGAAAAAACAACTCTCAATATTCCTACACTTCGACAGTAAACCCATACCCTTTTTCTTACCCCGATCCTGTACAAAATGACCAATTTAAGGACGAAATTTTTTAAACATGATGCACCAAGAGATTGCTGTAGTGACAAATAAACGCGCCGTGCAAACTCAGATGTTAAGCGAATTAGGCTGGGAGCCGTTGGAGACTCGGAGGCTACGTGCTAGGCTTATATTGCTTGAACAGTTGAGAATGAATATCTTTAAGATCGACGCAGAGAACATAATATTAGAGCCACACTATATTTCCAGGTCCGATAGAAGCGATAAATTAAGAGAGATGTTTTGCCGAACGGATAGATATGCGAATTCGTTTTTCCCCCGAACCATAAAGGACTTTAATAAACGCTAGTCCCAACCTCGTTAGAGCCCTTTATTTTTTTATAGCTGTAAACGGTTGGTGTCCTAACACCCCCTGCCATACGACTTTTAGGCGGCTTGCGGGGTATTATGTAGATGTAGATGTAGATGAACTATATTTTATGGAAATATTGTGTAATGTCTAATTTAATTGGAATCATTCAGTAAAAATCCAATCATTCCTTTCCATATTTCTCTTTCATACTTGTTTAAACATTTCCCACAAAATGGAATCGATTACTATGGTATTCAACAAATACAACCTCCCGATAATTCCCACTCCTAGATGATTTATGAGCTTACTCTTCCAAATAATCTGTGATTTTCAAATCCTTTTAATCACTTTAAACAATCCAAGAGCCAATTGATTGACCGATTTATTTTACAAAGTCCCTTGATAAAAATTGTTTTGGAATCAGTATTTCAATTTCTTTGGTATTATACAAATTACTTTGTCTTAAGGATTATTAATAAGAAAAAATAGTGGTAAATTAACCCTTGGACACAACTTGGCGAAAACATTAATGTAAGGTTTGGCTCATCTTGTTTCTTGAATGCTTTCTTTCGTATCGGAATCGTTTGTTTGAATACTCTTTTCTTATTTTCTAAAATCAAACCGTGAATCGTGTTAGAATATATGTTATACTGAGAAAAATCGCATGGTTATAATATGAAAATATGAAAATTCTCCGGCTGTGGCGCTGTGCATACGATTTGGCCTGCTTGTGGTATCACATGCTCAACAGTCTATACTAGCTTGTCCGGTAGTCTCTTTAAATATCCATTGGCAGCTTAACTGATGGTGGGGGAGTATGGGTAGCCATAAGAGAGATTTATCTGGGATGTGTTTGGTGGTGGTGCCATTACGAATGAAAACTTGATCATATTAAATTTTAAGCTCCTTCCCAACTTTAAGAATGTAATTCTTTCTTCACTGATATCACAATACATTTATTTTAAATTGAAACATAAGGCTAATAAATACTTTGCTGCTTGAAGGTTGGAATAAATATATATTAGCCTAGCTAGCTAAAGCACCCTACTGGAAATTGGGGGGATTCGGGCTCGAATGATTTTTTTCTATGTGGATTTTTCGTACAATTAATATTCAATATCAATATTGAAACTCTACCTTTTTAATCAGAGTAGCAGTTTACTGAAAGTCCCCTGAAGAGTGACAGATGGCGTCCAGTGCGCGTAGTATTTTTCTAAAAGATATAGTTCAGTATTCGTTAATTATTTCGATATAACTTTCTCTACCGATCGCGCCTTTCTCGATGCGCATTTGTGTGGACATACTGACCGTTACTTATTGTTGAACTTTTGTTTTCGAGTCTTGCTTGACTGAAGGAGTGAGAGAGTTTCTATTCAAGGGATACTCGACCACATCAGCCGTATTTCGAGCTCTATAAACGGATAACATGTAACTGTTGGAGAACTCAAACTTTGCTGGAGTTCACTTGCCGTACTGTTTCAGCGGCTAGACTTTTGGTAGTTATGTTGACCAAGAGGCAAAGGGCTTAACGAATTATGATATTGCCTGGGATGGAAATTAGGGCACCTTCAACACGCCGCCAGTCTCTTTGAACTCATTCAGCGTATTTCAGGAAAGGCTATTGGGCGATTTAACTCAATTGACTCATTTTTTTTCATTTTTATAGTGTCTCGAATTAATTGATTAGGCTTCCTTACGTAACTCTGAGAATTACACAAATATCATTTGAGTAAAAGAAATGGATTAGGTAGCATAGCTGATATCATATTATGCATTGATTTATTATTTCATATAATAACATGGAAATAATTAGCAATTGAGTAGGATTTGATAAAACTATGATTTTGATAAAAAATTTGATTTGATCAAATATTTGACTGTATTGATACCTGATAATATATTTTTAAGCTTGCTGACAATAATTTTTAAAGTGGACGTAGGCGGTCTATAAGATATGCGATCAGATTTGGGAATATTAAATATATTTTATCCCCGGCATACCGGAGTATTGGGGTCATGGTCAGGTCGGTTGATTATTTTAATTAGCACTACATCGCACGTGGCTCCCTTCCCTCGAAACGATTCCGGTGACTGAGGCAATTTCATCCTTAACTCGCCTTAAATTTGCTCGTCTGAGCGTTCTTAATCTGGGTAATCGCCAGATTTGCTCAAGCGTTCCATTTTGAAACCGCGGCGATGACAGGCGTCTTTAGTTCTGACGGGTTTTCCCACTCCCGATAGCCGTTCGCTGCCGAAGATATTAGTTCCATGCTATTTCCCTCGTCGGCTCAGTCTCTGAGGGTGAGATTTACTGATTAGTGAGCGAGAATAGTAGCTTAATAATGGATCACGCATGTGGCTCGATTTTGGTGCTATTTCTCCCGTGGGATTTTATATATTCGAAACTTTACAATGTGGCAGATACTTAATCTTCCGCTCTACTTGAACGAGAGGCAAAAATTTCGCTGCACCCTTTAGATTAGCGAAAAATCCATGCATATGATATCTTACCGTATCGTGATTTTATTTAATAAATTGGTATTTACTCTATTGGCAACTTCCCCATAATCCACCCACTATCTGCAGCAGTGGTGTAAGTAGGAATATACCTTTTGGGGAATTGGGTAGCCTGGGATGGTGACCCTTCCCCCCAGGCAAAATATGGTAAAATATTTAAAAAATGGCATACGAGGAAATACATTTTACACCATTTTGGCACTAAAAATTTTACTTTAAGCGGATGTAGTTGTAATATGCCAAAACCAATCAATAGTTTTGAATATTTTATTCATTTCTCTGAGGCCTTGGGGGGCTCTATCATCCCCCTTCATAGTTACGCCACTGATCTGCATTTTCTAAGATAAGTATAAAAAAGAGAAGAGTTATTTCCATTTTTACCGTTATTTGCCAACGTAGATTTCTGTTTTTTTTTTATATTTATCCGCAGAGGGTTTTCTATACGTATTTTTTTGTAGTGCTTACCTGATGGAAATATTTAATTGCTCCTGCGTTATCTTCTTCAACGCTCTTTTAATAAAATGACAATAACTATGGCATACTACCAATGGCTCTTATTTTGGCCTACATTTCTTTTACGTTGAGTACTATAGGTCCTTAGTTTTACTTTTTGTAACCTAGTTGAATCATAATTTATGCAACCGGCTGGTAAAAGCATGTGTTAAATTTCACATTCAGATTTCCTCTTACGTATTTTCTTCATATTTAAAAGATAAATATTTATTTTCCATACTAATCCTAATTTTCCGGAATTGTGACATTAAATTAAGAAACATTGCTGATTAGCAACTAGCGTTCATTTAAATTTCATCTCTTCCTTAAACTTCGTTTCCCTAGAGCGCTAATCTTTAACTACGTGCAATTTGCATAAACTGCTTACTTATTTGTACTGCCTTGGAGGTTTATTTGTATTACCTCAAATACCTCATCTGTAGTATCTTAATATTTTCAAGCAATCGCCAAAGTTGTCCGCTTACTCGCTTAAAGTCTTCTTGCGATATGGAGTTAACATCAAATCTCCATACAAAACACAATCCACGACATAATATTTTGTGGATGACCTCTATACAACGAGCGATAATGCTCATTGAAATTCGGCCGGCAACAAACAGTCTCGTGAATAGAAAAATTACGGCGTGCATCTTCAAGGCCGAGAGATGGGACAGAATAGCCCACGCCTTCCCTTTAAGGCTAAATGGACCTGTCGTCGGCGGGGAAGAATAAATAAACCCGTTGTCTCCCACTCGACTTTGCTTGGCTCCATAAAGCCCTCGGCTTTGACTTGCAATTTCGGGGGAATGTTCCTGCCCCCATGCATGCACATCAGCAGGGGCCTTGGCGATAAAGTGAACGGGACTCCCTCTCTAGGAGGGAAGCTTTTTATTCCGTCCCAGGAGCCCTGGTGGTTGGACGATAGAAGAGAGAGAGAGTGTGGTAACGTTTTTTTTTCCTCGAGGATTTCAGGGTGCCAGGACCAAGGGGAAAACCCTTTTTCCACAGCCGATGGAGGGTCATATATATTGACGGAGAACAGGGGTGAGAACAGCCCTGAGGAAGAGAGAGAGAGTCCAGAGTCGTGTACGCACTTCAAAATTCAATTGTAACCGGTCTCTCGTGAGCTGGCAGCTTTAGATGTATCGACGGCTTGAGTTACTTGAGTTCGCCGGAAATCTTGGCGCGTCGATAAGCGTGTTTCCTTTCTCTCTACAAAAGGGATCAACCATCTGGAAATTTTTCTGCCACTTCACCATCTTCTGTCATATTGAGAGTTTGTTTTTTTTCTCCGCTTTTTTCTTGTGGAATAAAATTCAGTAGCTATGCCTCCTGCGTCGCGCAAAAATTACTGTCGCACTGATACATTTGTCTGCTTGGCGCCCAAGGCGACCATAAGGATCGCCAAATATGATCTATTCTCAATCAGTGAGCAAGTCAATAGGTTGAAGGAATCAGTTTTCCAACGCGCATAGTTTTAGTTAATCGGTCCAACGTTTCAAAGACTGAGTCTGCCATTGTCTTCACGGATAGAATGTGGAGGCAAATTCATGTCAATATTTTATTAATTCATTTATATCCTCATGTGCCCGGAGTTGGTTCTTTCTCGATTTTTGCTTTCGTATATAGTGACTGATTATGCGATGTCACTGATTTTTTTATTGGAAGCCTCTGTCACTATTGATGCTCTTTTCTTCTAAATAACCCTTAGGCCTCTTGCGCACACACCAATTTTGGATGGCCGGTAAAATACCGGCCGCTATTCTACCGGCGAAGCGATGCTCGCTCACATACCGCGGCGCCGGCGACCGGATTTCTACCGATCAGACAATTTGCTACTATGTTGAGCCGGCGCCAGTGATCCACCGCAGCCATCCAGTGATGGCCGGCAGCTACCCGGCATTGTGCAAGCAAGTATAACTGTGCAAGCTCCTATGCCCTCCCATTGTTCACTATTGGAATGCCCTCCCATTCTTCACTATGTACATTTTACCGGCCGTCCAAAATCGGTGAGTGTACTAGGAAGAGTGCTGGGACGTTTATATACGTTTTGCAGGCTGACTGCGGCATTTACCCAAAATTTATTGCTACCTGGATATCTTACACTTGAGCACCTTCCCGTAATCATAAGGGGCTTAACTCTACCAGACCAGCCCTCGTGGCATGGGGTGCCTCCTGCACAGGGGGTCTCTTCTGCATTGGCTGGAATCTAGAATAGTGAACTCCTGCAGCCCAAGGGATTAATTTAGTCGCTTCTTTTACAATGCGGTCACAGTGATTTTTCTTGCGGAATAGAAAATTCGTTTTTTTAATTCATTCTATGCCCTATAGGTAGGTTTAGGCCGTTGATGATAAAAAAAACACTACAGACTAAGCCGCAGGCATGTGAATATCACACATTAAAGGTTCGGAGGTCAGGGTCAGTTCCTTTCCCAGAGACACTTTGCACTTCGAGGATTTTGTTTTGGTAAAGCTTCATATGGGATTCAAACCGGGATGCGTGTGGCAATGGGCCACTTCCCTCTCTTCCTCCCACTATGACCCATGGCATAGACTAATATTTATCATTTTAGGCAATTAGCCTTACAATTAGGAATAAACTTAGGAATACTATAGAAAAAACATAACATTTGTTGTCAATAAAAGACACTTTGTTACTTTCACAATATATTTTTTTTAATTCCGACGGGTTTCGGCTGTTATCAAGTACACTATTATCAAGTACATAAAATATAAGAAAATATTGTGAGGACATATTTATAAATACTATGGTTGTTAATGGAGGGGGTTGGTTCAAAGATGGGATTGATGATTCCAGGGAGGAAAGGGAGGAAAATAAAGTTTGCCATTCAATTTACTGTCAAAGATTGTGGGGGTGGGGGTTTTGGGAGGATGATGAGTAATAAGGGAGATGGGTTGGGAAAGGTTATGTCGTTTACAAGGTTTTTGCTTAATATGATTTGATGCTTTCCCGGCGAATTATGTGGGTTAACTGTTCTCGGGATTCCCACCAGATTATTTCTTTCATAATGGCCAACGCTTCAACAAACGTGTTAGATAATTAATCAACATTCAGCCCTCATGATGAGCGCCGAGACGGAGCTTTAAACGTTGGCCGTTTTGAAAGAATTAATCCGTTGGGAATCCCGAGAACGGTTTACCCAAGGTTTCTGTTTGTTGCAATCTCCCGAATTTTCAAAGCATCCACCCTCCGTCCTTTACTCGTAAAACCTGCTTTGGTGCCCCAACTCCAAGAGGTGCCGCGCGAGGGCTGACGTATCATCCTTGTTCTTACAGCATCTCTTGTGTTCCTTCATCCTTGTCTTGAAGTTTCGTCCCGTTTGGCCGATATAGCAAAAATCACAATTATTACACTTAAATTTATAAATGCCAGATTTTAATTTGGGTTCAATTACATCTGTAGCATTATTTAACCATCTTTCCAAGGTGTTGTTATTATAAGACAACCTTGTATTTATTTTAAGTGATGGTTTGGGTACAACATTAGATAAAGGGCGGATAAAAGGTATTTTATACCATTTTGTTGAAGTGTTAGGTTCGACGAATTGCAAGGGACTTGAATTGGCACAAGCAATTTGTTTTGATTTCGTGTATAATATTCGTGTGATTGAAGATTGCTCGTATCATAATATTTGTCATTAGCTGTTTAATGAATAATATCTCCTTTGTAATGATATTATGGCTCATTAATGGAGTAAAAATAATCGTGGACATAATAGTTCGGAAAATGATTTTCCTTTGTAAAACTTAAGCACTCGTGGGTGACTCCGTAAATGTGCTTTTTAAGCTAATAAGCGGTATTTCTTCATATGATGAAATAATCGCTAATTTTCAAAGGCCTTCTAGTGGTTAAAGTAAATTTGCATGGAGCCTTGCGCAAAAATCCCTGCTTGCCACCCCGTTCCCCGATCTGTAACGTGAACTAACTTCTTGCGTCACCAGTTGTGCCTGCTCCCTTACATTCTAGAATGGTTAGTTAAATTATGATTTTTTTGCGTTGAAATGTGATTTTCGTGTACACTGATTTCGGTAACTTAGCGATAGAAAGTCATCAATATAACCATTCATCGAATAGCGGTGGAATCGGTAATCAGGTAAATTAATGGATTGTAAAATATATAATAATTGGATTGATAGATACTGCTTACAATTGCACGACTTTTTTTTAAGTTTTCCACTCTTAAAGGAAGCAAAAATTTTCTGACTATAATTTTGTCCGGAGGGATTCCATATATTTCTCAAATTAAGTTACGATAATTTTGAAAGATAAACGCCAATGCATCAGCGCATGCATTTCAACTCTTAAGTGAAATTTTGGAATTGTATACCTATCCCTGGTCAGTCGGAAAAATGATGAAAATAATCTTAAGGAAAATGTAAAGGGCAATATTATTTTGAAATCATATGCTCATTTATTTTTATATGAATTTTATGCTTCCAACAAAAATTGAAAATCCGTTATTCGCCATTGAAAACAAATACTTGTGGAGAGTTAACAGCGTACAGTTGGTTTTTTGCTGTGACATTATTTTAAGGCTAAGACTCGTTTCAGTTATACTTCTTTATATCAGTATAAACTGAACTGAATCTGGCTTAAATAATGGAAATTTAATAAATTTAACAAACTACTTAAGGGATTTTTTTCAGAATTTTCGTATACATATTTCAATAATTTGGTAAACAGTTTATCAGGACTTGAGACTAAATTTCTTGAAACTCGCTTGGTGAACCAAGGAGAACGCCCGAAAATATTTTTCCACGACAATATTTCATCACTTTCCAAATTAGTTCCTGATTATACACTTTCAAACTGATTTCCCCATTGCTTGATCCTCTTGATAATCCTCCTTTCGTCTGCAGCGCCAGAACTGAGTCGCAGTGCAGTGTCGGCTCCACGCTGCATTCCTCTTTCCTGGAATTAAAAACTTCCCCCATTAGTTGGGAGAATTTCATATCCATTACTCATTTTGTTTATTGTTGATGACCCGAAAGCAGTCATAAATTCTATCCCCGATTTGAAATGAAAAATACTTTTCGCTAGTGCATCTAGCATTTATATTCTACTACTTCCATGCCCGGAGATAAATATGAAGGAATTAAAAAAATCTGGAGTTAAAAAAATAAAGTTTTGGGTATAACTTTGGTAGCCCTTGGGATAAATCTAATCGATGATTTAATGTAATTGGAGTCCGCGCTATCCCTGCAGAGGTCGTTCCTAATGAGCTTGGTCTAATTCCCAAACTCGGGGCCGGGCCGACAGACTAATGAAAGGGAGCGAAGAAGGAGAAAAATAAAATATCCCCAGTGTTTAGCTGTTTTGGGAGCGGAGGAAGTAATTTCGAAAACGCGTTCATTTTTCCATTAGGGTGTCTGTCTAACGGGAAACATTCCTAGCACCCTCGATAATTGGTCCTCGCGCGGGCTTAAAAAAATATATACGTATATATGCGCGGAATAGAGTGGACGAGCGAGGATTCCGGACGTGCAATTGCCGTTTGGACTGACAAATAAAGCGCGTGATGCACGAAAATCTTCCTTTTATTTCGGGAGGAACAACAGCTAGGCTTTTAATTTCACTCCGATTCGAGGCAGAGCAAATAAAAATTGCGCGTTCCAGCAGCATTGGGTCAGAGTGAGGAGATAACATTATTCTTGGGGGTCGAAGCGCAAATTTTGGGTTGAAAAGTGACATTCCGGTGGATAATGCTCATCAAATTAAAAAAAAAATAACCGTCGACGCCGTTACGAAAAGCTTTAATCGACGTGTGACTTGTATGTTAGCCGAGATTCATTCCGGTTAGTGTATCCCTAACTGGTATTTAATAGTTCGTTGATGAATTATTTCCCTGCTGGAATTTGTCATCGTACACTGCATGCAAAAGGCCCATCGTCGCCTTTGCAATCTCCAGGCATCTTCGTCCTTCAAAGCGCTTTAACCTCTCGTTCATACAGAGGAAACTGTTTTCCTAAATT
Organism: Ischnura elegans; assembly: GCF_921293095.1. Classification (NCBI taxonomy): domain Eukaryota; kingdom Metazoa; phylum Arthropoda; class Insecta; order Odonata; family Coenagrionidae; genus Ischnura; species Ischnura elegans. The sequence continues at coordinate 59,076,134 of NC_060252.1, forward strand.
GCCTCCAAAATTCCCTTTGCTTCCTATCTCTGTTCCAGAGTTATGCCCCAAGCAAATCGAATTTTACTTCTCAAGCAGAAAACATGGTATTTTAGCTTAAGCTTTGTTCCTATCATAATTTAAGTTAGTTGAAAGGAGAGGAAATATAATTTTTTGAACCAAAAGGAAATTCAGTTATTACTTTAGATTAAATGTTGGTATTTTTGAGAGATCTAACGTATTTCACCTATTTTGTGCTGTTGATGTTTCTTCGACTACTGCACTCCGCACGTGGTCTTTGTACATGTCATTTTTAACAGACTACTGTACCTTTGGAAAGGTACTGATTTTAATATAAACGTTTTCTCAAAGGAAAAGGGCATATAACTTCATTTCATAACAGACTATTGATAAAGCAACTCCTTCAGGTTTGCCTTATAATCATCCAAGATGTCTATTGGTATAAGTAATTTAAAACTAATTCATTTTGCGTTGACGTAAAAATAAAGGCTAATTGTTCAACGGGCATATATTAAAAGGTAGTGCATGTTTGAGTTTGAAGTCTATAAGTTGTGCGTTATTTCGAGGAGGGCATAAAATTTAAGGGCAAGTGTCGTATGAAGGGTGACGTTGCAAGAGTATCAGCAAATGACGCAGCTATTTTCCAGGTGGTTGCTTCATTCAGTTATTAATTCTACAACCAGGAAAACAGGCTAAAAATCCGGGATAGGTCTGTCATTCTTTCAGTAATTTCGTCCCTGGGTGGGGTAGGTTCTCGGAACCTTAAGGGTTCTGGAACGTTATCTTAATAGTGTATACATTCGTGTGAAACTGTGTTCCTACTACCTATAGCTAATAAGCCATGGCACAATTTTATTGCGTATTTTATTTTAATTTTTATAATTCTGTGATTTGAATTAGTTACATATGAGGATGATTAAAAGATAAAACCGAAATTTTGACTGCGCTTGAAAACTAAAAATCAATCGTTGACACAATCTCCTGAAATATAACTTATAACAGAAAACGAAAAGTCAACCGACGCAACGTTTACCCGGAAGATGGACGCTGAGTAATTATAAATATTTAAATTGAATTACTTGAATCGTCTTTATATGCGTTTCTATGCTTTAATTATTGATGTAAAAACTTTTTGCGCTTCACCAATTTTTCAATATTTTTGAGTAAACGTGTATTGAACTTGTTTCCTAAAATTTTGAAGTAACTTTTTACTCTTCTTCTGCGCGTCATCCTGCTTAACGATTTAATGAGAGGACATTATTTTTTCATTGGGGAGTCATGATGGAACTCCTTTCCTTCAATCTTAAAATGAGAAATTTTATCTTCAAATTAACTGTCCCAAGAGGACGAGAGAAGATTGGAGGCATTCAAGATGTGGGTATGGAGAAGAATGGAGAAGGTGAAATGGACGGAGAGGAGGAGAAACGACGAAGTGCTGGACATGGTGGGTGAGGAGAGGCAACTTTTATATGGAATACGGAGGAGACAGAAGTTTTGGGTGGAGCGAGTGCTTAGCGGGGAGGGGAAGGAAGAAAATACGGTTTTTAGATTGATTGAAAGGGTGTAGGCTATACAGTGAATAAGGGAGGCTCCCAAATGACTTCTTTAGTACTCCATGGAAACTTAAAATAATCGACAGAATACTGTAATAATAATACCCATAAAAATGATCCTAATCTGCTGGTAGTCTAGATTGATTTAAGTCTTTATCCGGGGGGGGGGGGTTCCCGCCCCCCCCTCGAAATATAAAATCACACTTATTTTTCTTCATAAAAGAAAACAAAATATTGAAATATCATGAATTTACAAAACATTTCTTTAACAAGTTGAGTTTTTTCAATTATGAAGAGTGTTAAAATTAGTTTAAAACCCTCTACTTAGTACCCTATTTTTCAAAAACTCCCCCCCTGGTTTTGGACCCCCCTCCGAACGAAATTCCAGGCTACGCCACTGTCTGCAAGCTAGTATCTCAGGGCCATTGTCAGTCAAATGCGCGATTATTCGCTATTTAAATTTTCAGCTTGTGCGCATGGAGAGAGATAGAGAGAGAGGGAGAGAGAGAGAGTGAGACCACATTGTGGGCAAAATGCACGTATCTCAGTGCATGCGTCTTGGAGAGGATTTTTAAAGATTCCCTCACGTTTCACTCTGCTCATGATTTTTGTGTCGTCTCGTGTCGTCGCATTTATATTTGCGCGCATCCATGTAATACGCGTATAACGCGCTCGCGCACGTCCGCTTCCGAGTGTTTATGCGTGCCTGGGAGATCCCAGAGCATTAAGTCGTCTGCGACCCTCCTCGGCTCAAACCATTATTCCTCCAAAGTTCTCCTCACTCCGGCAACGGACTTCCCATTCTTCCCTTCCTTCAGGAGTCGCGACGCGTCGTAGCTTCCGTCTGCATAAAAACATTCAAAATCTCCTCCTGTTTTCGCACTCCCGTAAGCTTCATCCCGCAGTTTAATCCTACAAAAGATTTTTCTATATGTATAAAAAGAGGATTTCTGTTTGTTTGTCCACTATTCGTTTCCATAAAAATGCATGGGTTGCAGCCAAAATTCGCACATTAGTACATCTCATGCTCCCAAACCCCGTAGTTTTACTTTTGGTTGCGTGTGACGCGTCTTTTGCGACGTTTTCTCCTTACAATTTGTTACAACATATCATACAACTTATGCGGTTGAACATCCTGCCGGGTAGGCAGCATGCTCCACCAGTATAACGCTTGTCAAACTTCTCAGTAAACTGGCTTGTCTTCATCTATGCTCCCACTATATTAACATACAATACACAATTGCACATTAGCAATATACAGATTTACATTACATTAAAAACCCACAATTTTACATAAACAGCTGCTCCGTCAAAGCCTAAGCCTTTTCAGAGTCTGGCAAAATATGTACCAAAATGAAGAAAAAAGTGATTTCATGTTTTGATTCGGAGAATCGAATTCTCCAGTCAAGTTTGTTGTTTGTGAGTAACTAGAGTTTCTACAAAGGAAGGGAACTCGACCAAGTCTGCATCACGATTGGCAATTTCATACGTCGCGGGAGTATTGAAAAGTATAGCAGGGATCTTGAGGGAGCGTGACGTGGTCACATGGTTTAATTACGTGACCAAGATCCAAAACATTGTACCTGGACCAAAGGACCGTATCTCACAGGATCTGTGCAATGGCAGGTGCCATGACCCTGAGGAAAGTTTTATGTTGGAGAAACATGACGATAAGTGACAGTGATGATAAGAATAGAGGAGCACGTAAGAGCCACAAAGAAAAAACAACTCCGTTTTTCAGTAATTTCGTACACGCTTGGAGTGAGGCAGGCCAAAAGTCGATTTTTATAAGAAAAGATGGTGGCAAAAGACAGCAACTACTATCCAAGGGAGATAACGGAAGCCTTGAAAATCCACACTATCTCTTAAATAGCATAAAAAGTGACCATGGCTACTCACTCAGCAAAATGCGGAAGAGACTGCTAACCAATCAGAGTATAGAGAAAGGACGGCTAGTGCTATATAACCATTGCTATATAAGGCGGTGAAAAATCAAGGCTTCTCTCTTTCGACCGGAAGACGAAAGCAGGATGGCTTACGAAACTCTCGTCACTCATAAACAACAAACGCGGCAGTAGGACCCAAAATCTCACATTTATCATCAACAAGCATCGCTGTAATATTAAGCTACGACGTTTAGTACTCGAAAAAAGAGAAAATAGCTAAATTTTGTGGATAAAATACAGATCGTTGAAAAAAGAATGTTTATTAGTCGTGAATTTTATTTAATTCAGGGGAAAGCGTGAAAGACGTTCCTTGTACTAATTTCTCTAACGAGAACTTCTTTCTAATTTCTAACTTTAACTAATTTCTCTAATGAGAAATGGAAAAAAAAGTCGTCACCCAGTTTTGGGAATTCAAATTTTAACGGTGATACTTTAAAACATATCCAATGAAAACTCAAGTTAAGGAGCGGAATTATAAAAAAAAAATATCTTGCGCCTTATTGAATTAAATATCAAACGAAATTATTGTCCGAAAAATATATATATTATATAAAAATATATTTGTCTTCATAAGGGCAAGTTTCAGTAATCCACCAAAATATTAACTTAGAGCTCCAATGGTTGTGGCTAAAACATTTTCCGATGTAGGACAAATTTCACATTGGAGACCCTAATATCGCTCCAGAACGTTTGGAACAGGAAAAAATTGATAGAAGAGAGAGATTACTTTTCGAATCATCCAGCAGTTATTAAGCAGTTAGCTTCATTTATACCCATTACCCAAGCATTTATAATGTCTGCTTTTAAGAATACAGGAGCAAGTAATAACGACGCTTTTCAACAGTGTACGCCCAACAAGAGAGATCAAGAGGACTGACAGTAATGGCGAGTTCTTGAATTTCTTGTATCTTTTGCCTAATAAGATTTTTCGGATGGGATTTTACTTTCAATATATGAGTTAAATCTCAACTAAATCTCATTATTAAAATGGAGATTTTACGTTAAATTGGAGTTTAAAAATTAAAATTAAAATAAAGATTAACCAGCGGGTATTCCATCAATATAAAATGCCGATTCCGGAATCGGAGAATAATTTACGAAACGTAACAATTAACAAAACCTTTTTGTGAAAGTTTGTAGACGTTAAAATAACCGCTTCTTTTTTTGGATGATAGCGTAAAAATATCAGTCTATGCAGAGGAGTGAAGGCGAATGGGATTGCAGAAGGAAATGGTGGTGCTGGGGGTGGCGAAAGGGAAAATCCGGGAAGCTTACAAAGGAACAGGGCTGAGGATAAAATGAATTCGAATAGACTGGAGACTGGGGACATGGTGTTAGTGGCGGTAGTTGAGATAATTCCCCTCCATTCCAATCCTCTTCACCCCTTGTTCTGTTCAGTTTGGAGGGAAGATTTCTTCTGGAGAGAAAACGGACCCACTTGCCACTCTCCTACAAATCTCCCTTGCCCACCTCTCCCTTCTTTCGCTAATGCTGAGCAAAAGATAACTTGGAATTTCGGTAAATTCAGATAGAGTTGTCTTCGAGTAACGCCATTCCTCTCCTCTTTCCTCCCTCTCCTCTTCTTTACAGTCGTGTATCCTGGATTTCTAGTTAAACTTGCCAGCCTACTGACCCTGAGAAGGATAAATCCTTATTATCAATCACAGATCATACATTCACTTTGTGACTTCCACAAAATATTTAAGAAAAATTTCTGTTTTGTGACCGGTGGAGGCTGTTACACCATTATCAAGTAAAGAAAATATAAAAAAATTGTTGGGGACAGGTTTATTTATGCTATGTTTGTTAATAGAGTGGGGCTGGTTCCCAGCTGGGATTGGTAATTCCTGGAGGGGAAAAGGGGAAAACAAAGTTACAATGGATAAATCGTTGTTGTATATCCCCCCACCCCCCACCTTCAAATAATCTGTCTTGACCGCTCTCTAATTTCCAAAAGGGTATTTTGCTCGCTAAATGTGTATTGAAAAAAAACGAGAAGATTTTATCAATAGTATTCGCCGGTAAGGATTATGATCTTTTAAAACGTGAATTGTCGCCTTTGGCAATTACATTGTGTATACTCAAATTATTCTTATCAATTATTATCATCACCAAAATTGTGTCAAGTGTAGCCAACGAAGCATGTGCGCGTATGTGAAGTGCTGACAGCAGCATTGCAGTGGACCTACAACAAAACGATTATTGCTGCCTGGATACCCCTCAGGCGTTTATCACCTATATCATTCCAATATGTTCCTTTTTTCGCAATGTGAAGAGAGAGCATGGTATCAAAAATCCAAGCTAGAATTTGAGAAGAAACATTTCAAGTTTTACAATTACTGTTTGGAAGTTCCTATAAATAACAAATGTTGCGTTTGCGGCAGATAATAACTATTCGAAAACAGCAGCAACGCTAAACAAACCACTCAACAAAGAAATAGATATACACAGCGTTTTTGCTGAATTCGTAAAAAGCTGTTAGCAAAAAATGTAATTTGTAGGAGAATTTCCTGTAGCAGCAAACATTGACAAATTGTTTCTTTTCTTTAAAATCGAAGAGCATCTGCTCCCAAAGCTCTTTAATAATTGTATACCGAACACCCCGACAAAATTTTTAATAACATTAAAGATCTCAATTGAGTGAGATATGTAACAATTTACCTGAGTAAGGTATTAAAATAAATATGTATTTATCTGGAAAATTTGGTGCTATTTATAGGTATTTATTTTCTGTATCAAGAAAATATCTCCCGCGATGTTTTTTTTCATAACGACTTTAACGCATGAAGTGATAATTATTACAAATTGGTTAATGAAAAGGGATTTTTCCCGGTTATTCCTGAAAGTGTAACTCCGTAGTTGATGACAATTAATTATTTTATAGAAAAATCAAAAAAGCACTTCAATATTCCTTAATGAAAGTAATGTCCTATTAAATACAGCTATTACAATTGAAATTTTGGTGCTATTTATAGGTTACACATCACTCAAAACGTTGCAGTACTATACCTAAAAATTCAAATGCCTGAAGGAAGATAGTTTCTAACTAAGTTGCTGTGTATAAAACAAATCTGTGGATAAATTTGCAGATAAATGCAGGCAATAACAAAATAGATGTACCCTCTTCATACGAATGTCAGTTACCAAGTAGCAACAGTACCAATTTACATATGGTTAACTTTTTTTGAAGTACGGTTAAGTATTTCACTGGTTTTGAGCAAAAAATTATCTGTTCTAGGTTGCCATTTTTGCAGTAGGTATCCGCCTTATTTCCTCAAGTTAATCATTCTCTGTTTGTAGAATATAGAATATCAATGAATGAAACATAAATAACATCAGAAAATTGTGCGTCATTGACTTGGACATGTCAAAAGATTGCGTAAATTCGAGTTAAAAGCTAGGTAAGCCATCAACCATCTTTATTTAAGAGTATATAAAAGAAAATTTAGTTATTTGCACTTGCGTGGGTACACTTCAGGGACAATTTTCTCATGCATCTCTCTCAAATTATTTATCTGCTGCATTTTATCACGGGGAGCTGGTTTCAACCTGTAAACATCCTCTCGTACATGAATCCAAGATATAATTTCTTTTTGCAGACTTTCGTAATAAATAAACAGTAAAATAAGGCTGACTTTTCTTAGCTCATAAGTTTTCTCGCCCTAGAAATTAATTTTCGTGCTGCAGTTTCATTTCAAAAATTCCTGTTTTACATTTAAAGATAGTTCCATTTAAAAACTGAGTTTGAGCTATAAACCTCTCATGTGCAACTTTTTTACCCTTGAAAAACTTGCGTATCTTTTGTGGAAAGATACGCATGCCTTATTTTTTGCCAAAAAGCTGAGGATACTTGGTATTTAGTCTAATAATTTATCCAGCCCATGGGGGAGTAAATACCCTGGTAAAATAAAATAACCTGGCGGGATTCACGATCTTCTAATAAACAGGCGAGGACTTTTACCCACTGCCAGCAAGGCTTACTTTGTAAAGTAACTATTTTTTATTGCACAAAGTTATTAACTCCTCATTTTCCTATAATCTTTTTACAATTTATTTAGCGGCAAACAACTGTTAGAGACAGAGTAGGCAGTTCAGCATTCAACGGTTCAACATTTGTCTGCATATCAAATATGAAGATCATATACCTGAGAAAATAATAAAAAGGCTAATAAATAAACTAAAGAAGTTAACTATTGTTACTAAAGGGTTCTTTGTTTCTACAATTAATTTCATTTCCAGTCGATCAATTGTCACATTTGCCGGCCTCGGTGGCGGCGGGGTAACGTCCTCGCCTTCCAAATATGAGGTGGCGGGTTCGAGTCCCGCCTGGGTAAGTTACCCCTATCCTAGGCATGATTGTTTGAGTACGTGAAATTGTTAGCATGTAAATTACCCCGATGCCGCAAAGAGGTGTCTTCGGTGGTGTGTAAATAAATAAAATATAAATAAATGAAATATAAATAAATAAAATATAAGTAAACAAAGTAAATGTTGGTTTCAAGAGTCCTTCATTTTTTTGATAATAATTTCTCATCGTGAGTCCATTGAAAATGTCCACCATTTTGGACCTTATAAAATCCCCATTTCTCCCTCAACCCTCCCCTACATTACTCCCTCACCAGCAAAGTCGTTTTCTGTCGCAGTCTCGGGCGCCAACTTCTCTCCATCCGCCCTGCCTCCACCCAGCAACTTCTTCACCCTCTCGGCATCCGAAGCTCGGGATGACCTCTGGCGTCATGTTGTGAAAGTTTTCATGTTGATGGCAGAAAAATTACCGGAACTTAGTGCTCTTAAAGTTTTGCTCTCTCTAAAACAAATTAGATGACGCATCGAGTAACTCCTTTTTAAGTGAGTTCCAGCCTAACAATGTGAATCACCTCCTCTGCTAACGAGCATTTACGTTATTGCTAGGAAGGCAATCCCTGGTGATCTATTAACTAGATGAATGATGAAACTTGTGCAGTGAAACTTATGAAAATGTGTGAAAACACGGCGCAGGAAATTTTTATCTTTCAAAGAAATATTTTCCCTTTTTACCATCCACTGGTAATATGTGCCCTCAAATCAAAACAAGGTAAAATACACTACTTTTTATTTGTAAATTCTGTCTAACATTCCTTCCAAAATTTTTATCTGGGTGCACTCCATTGTTAGTGTAATTGTTTATCGTACTCAAATGTGATTAAATTATTATCAAATGTAAATCCGTGAATCTTAATTTGCATTAATATTGCCATTTGGGTCAGAAATGGACTGGAAATGAAATAATGATTGCGGGTGAGGGGTGGAGAGGAGAAAGTATGGGGTGGCCGACCAAAATGAGGGCCACTTTAGAAATGCATCATAACTCCGCGAGCCGCATACAAAATTATTCTCCCCTATTAGATCTAGACCCATTATTTACATTTTTTGGAGAGATAAATGAATTTAAATGAATATCTGTAAGAAACATTAATGGGAAATACTTTATCTAAGTTGCTAATCTTCATAATATAACACAATTGTTAACTCGATTGTTTCTGGCTTTACTTTGTGAAAATCCATTCTTAATAATAAAACGTTATTGTAATTTTCCACACGATTTAATTAATACGACCGGTTTAGTCGCAGAGGCGACATCATCAGGTACAGAAACCGTTATAATAGCAGTTATTTAAATTAAATCGTGTGGAAAAGTACAATAACGTTTTATTATTAACAATTGCTAACTCCTGTCTTATTTTAATGCTACATGACCAGGGTTTCGACGGTTCATACTAGAAAATTGCACTGAAGTACCGTAACCTGGGTGAGTTAACAATACATAAGGTGCGTATTATTATGTGGAAACATAATGAATAAATGCGTGAAGAGTTCTCGGGATTGCCACCGGGTCAGGAACTGTGTGAATTCCGACGTTTCGATATCCCACTCAGCCATCGAAACGTCGGCAGTAATGCAGTTCCTGACATAGGGGCGCTCCTGAAAACTCTTCACGCAGTCAATGCGCCGAGGAAGCACAAAATATTTCTTTATAGTGAATAGTAACTGTTGTTTGTATCATTATTGTGAGCCTAGCGGGCCGAGATGATGTTCAAGGCGGCCAGTGTGCTGCGTCTTGGTCACTCGCCTGGGATAAAGGATCGGCTGAAAGGGTTGCCGAAAGATGGTACCACTGTAGCAGTCGGCAAGAAAGGAGCACGCGCGGGAGGGGAAGGGGTGGGGGGGATTTTGTAACTGACGGAAGGGGAGACGGACTGCAGGCGGATGAGCGAAACAGGAGAGGAAGAATCGAATCCGCATTGGTCCTCCATCTCCATGCTAACGATAATAGGATATTCGGGAGTGTGAAGACGACCGCGTAACTGCTTCAGAGATCGGGATGAGTGATTCCAAGAGGATTATTTGTTTATTTATATAACACCAGAAACAGCACTGAGGCCCTTAATTTGGGTTTATAAAAAATAAATTATGTAAGTATAATTTAAAAAATGCCTAAAAATAATCTCGTAACAACCATTTTCAACATATCGATGGCTAAGTTCTAACAACACGTATCTCAAATTCGGCCGGTTTAAGACAGGTATCTTAAGCATAGTGAAATAACATTTAAAAAATAAAATAAAGGTATTCCAAATTGCCAAGGGACCCCACCAAGGGACCCCGCCAAGGGGATACCCACTTGCGATAGGTTTTCTTTACTAAATGCAGCACAGGCAGAACACTACTACATCAAAACCAAACTCCAACTTACTGTCAGTATGCATCTATGGAAAGAAGGGTGCCCCTAGAAATACCCGCTAAATATAATCAGCTGCAGCACGGTGTCATAAAGCATGAGGCTGTAGGAGGCGAGGGTCAAGAGACTTTAGAGAAACGAAAAGGCGGCCCTTTAATGTACAAATGCATGGTACCTGTAGAATCCCTCTTCTTTCTTTTGGATTAGCAAAGCTGGAGCTTCGCTGAAACTCCCCAAAAAACGGTTCGCTACCTCGTTACAATCTGGATTAAAACCATTACAGGGATTTTCTAATGTTCAAGTTCTATGCAAAACACCAACATATTTGAACAGTAAAAATAATGATGCAGTAATTTATTCTTTATTTCTTTTCGTTTCTTTAGCTATTAGTTTTTGAATATGGAACTCTCTCCCAGCCCAAATAAGAAGCAGTACAAATATCAATAGGTTTAAACACAGCACATATGGGTTTCTGAAGAATGCCTCCTTAACCCCAAGTTAAATTTCTTTTGTTTATATTCAATTTCTTATGTTCATATTTCTTGCCCATATTTCTTTTGTTTGCCACCTTAAATTTTGTAATTAGTGTGTTATATCTAAGTGCAATTATTTATTTTTTTGTCGAAAATATTGTATTGTTTTTTTTTCATGCACTAGGCGATATTCACTGTTCACATTTGACTGTATATATATTTACTTTTTGTCTTTTATTTATCTATCTCAGTGTGAAATGTAGAAAGCTGTACTTATATTTTCTCATGGGCCCCAGTGCCTACGAAAATAAACGATATTATTATAATTATTATTATTAACCCGAATGCGCAAACCTAATTCTACGCCATTACTTGGCCTAGCGATCCGCGGGGTGAAAGGAGAGGAAAACATGGGATTACCAGTCTCCGGACGAGAAGGCGTCTCGCTTCTTTTTCGCTAGTCTCTTTTTTTATATGTATATGTATCTCTTTCCCTCTCTCAGTGTGTTCCCGTTTTCTCCTCCTTTTCCTGCGTAGCCAGACTGTGGTGTGAGGTCGCGACTTCAGGGCGCCATCCAGACGCTTTTCTGCAGCATAGCGGCAGTAGCAAGGGGGAAGGGACAGGGAGGCAATAAAAAATAAGTGATGCGGCGAAGTAGGGAAAGGAGCGGAGAGAGAGGGAGGATGGATCGCAGAAAAGGATTATGGGAAAGTAGGTGAGGCAAGTTTTTGGCCCTTCTAACCCCCTCTCCACAGATGAAGGATAGATAGGAGTTCGTCTAGTTCAGAGCGAAAGATAGGCGAAAAACCTCACCAGTATAGTCTCAAGAAGATCCGGATCTGAGTTGAGCATAAGAATTGTTTTAGATCCAGATCTGAGTTGAGAATATTTATCATGGTTCTTATGCTTGCAGATAGACTCGGCCGTAACATGGTCCTTAAGTGAAAGGCTCCCGCAGTTGAAAATGTGAAACAGCTCGTAATTTTGGAAGTTACGAAACATGAAGACACACCAATTATTCTTGAAATAAATTCATATTTTCGAATTATGAGAATGAATTTGCTATGTAAATTAAAAATTTAGATAATATTGTTGCTTTTTCATGTATTTTACTGGTATTACCATCATCATACCATACCCGTATTTTAATTTTTCATCATGAATTCGCCATCACTGTCCTGAGCTTGTTCATACAAATGATCTTTTCTGATATAGAAAATGCATTATTCAGTGTTTTATAACAATTTTCTTCTCTTTACTCAATAGACAAAACGTGCTTACTTTCATGGGGAACAGTAGTAACACCCTTAAATATTGGGGTAGATATTCTATCTAATTCATTTTTTGTATTTTTTAAACTCTTTATGCATTCCCATTTTCTTGCGTCCCGTAATATTTAGAAGTCCTCCTTTTATATTTTCTGTAATGACTGTTCCCCAATAGCAAAATACTAGTTTGAAAATTTATTTCCTTTTAAAATATAGCTCCTTGTTTTCTTAAATAATCCTCAGTGCTATTTTTTGCTAGTTTTTCGTACATATTTTAAGTGGCATGCGGCATTAGGAAGGATGTCTGCGCCGAAGTTGTCGGTGATTTTTAAATAACAAGTTCAGTGTATTCAATTAAAACGCGCCCAGGCACTGCAACTACAGCGAATTCAATCCATAAAGAGACTGATAAAGGACTGAACTGAATAATTCATAATGTCGACGGTTGTCGCCGGTATACGGGAGTAGATACTAAACAGAGTCACATTAATGCCTCCACAGTAATTATAGTACTATGGTTGGACATACGAGTACTTAGGCGCTTCGTTTTACTACATTCTTTCTCGTGGTGAAGTCTATTACCCAATTAATCTTGCAAAAATATTTTTCACTTATTTTTCATTGCCTTTTTCTGCTCTGCCCCCTGCTACTGCCACTATGGTGCAACTGGTATATATTTCTTTGTCTTATTTGAGTCTCTAGTCCCAGTATGTACTAAAATCAGCTAAGAACAGTTACAATTATTTTTTTTTCGGGTTAAAGTGACGATGAGTTTAGGAAAAGTGGGACGGCTATTGATGAAAATTCTAGGATAGTGTGACATTTCGCATTCAGTGTTGACATGAAAAATTGAATGAGTCCACTTGCCGAAGAATAGGAGAAGAAAATGGGAAGGACACTCTGCCAAGCAATACATATCATAGACGAACACAGTAGATAGGTCATGTAATAAGTTTTGGCAATTACTCAAATAATAAAATGAAAGAAAATCCTAAAGGAAAATCCCCACCAAGAAGACCTAAAGATATGATTTTGGAATAGACGAAGAAGAATACAAGCATGTAGAACATTAGGGAGATAAATGAACTCGCTTGGAGGGAGGCAAATTGGAGGACTGCAGCATACTAATTTCTAAATTAATAATTAACGGAATATTTCCACAAAAATATTTTAACTTTACTACCTATTGCTACATATTTTTATTATCTTCAGTAAGGTAATACAGAGCTGTAAATAATGCAAAATCCATTGAAACCGGTTACGAAGTAAAGCTATAGTTTTTGCGGAATATTGTACGTAGCTTTGATTTGATTAAAATTCTAGAATTCCACAATATTAATCCAATATCACAGTACATCAATCTTAGTATTGTGTTGAATGAATTAATCTAAGCAGTGATTAATTTATAAAATTTTAGTCACATGAACGCATACCAACGCATAAAATCCATTTGATTTTCATATATAAGCCCCCTAAAACCTCAGATTTTTATACACTTGCAACAAAAGTTACAACAAGTAAACGTGTTTTACCAAATATAAAGGAAAAGATGAAATGTTTTTGGCACTACCCCATTTTTCCTGAGAGGTGCCGGAACGCCTTTCCGGCCAAAATTAAACACTGAATCTTAGTACACGCCCTTTTTTTAAAATCCTTATTCCCACCTAAAGTTGAAACTCAAAAAAGGTGGCCACAAGAATGACGAAACAAAATTTCATCGCCAGCAAGTGTATTCATAACAACAGCAACAACGCCAGAAGATGGATGTATGAAGCGCCTCGAGTCTTCCTTGGAGGGAAACTGGTCCCTCTACGTCACTCCTCTTTTTGCCCTACAGTTCAGCGCCTGTTTTGTTGCGGGAGCATTCGGAGGTTGAGATCCTCATTCCGAGAGCAAATGGTGAATATTTAATGGGCGTTAACCCCTCTTCGGTCTCTCACGATCATGTTGCCCGCCTCTGGGGTCAGTAGACTCCTGGAAAGATGACTCCAGGGTCTTTGCTCGCCTCTACCCTTTCCTAATTCCTCATTTGCCTTCATTACTTCCGGATTGCGGTCTTGCTTAATTACGGAGATCATGTACCGCGTTATGGAATAATAGGATTGTTGGTCGGAGTGAAACAATTATCTCCTGACGAGATTATATAATGATAATTGCGTTCATTCTTCCTTTTGAGCTCTTGCGTGCGAAATTTGTGAGCTCGGAACAGAAATGTTTTGGGAGATTTGGTGCTAACCTGGAGCATTAAGAGTATTTACTGCCCTTCCACCCGGTTTAACAGTGATTTACCTCCAAAGTTCCCGTTTTTCAGCATCTAAAGTGTCATTTCCATTTCGAATTGAAGAAAAAAATGTTAGATGAAGTGAAAAATTAAGTAACAGTATCAATTACAGGGATATAGTTTGTACTAAAACGTCGAATGCAAATCTTAGTGTCCTCCACTTTATAAATGATTCAATTTTGGCAGTTAATGAATGGAGGCTGTAAATCACCCTTCTCGGAATCACGTTAAAATCCTGTCAAATCCTTTCGTCACATTTAAGTGAAAATTTGTTTTCGTGATTCATTGCAGAAATTAAAAATGAATATACTTGTCCTTCCACAAAAAACCTGTTTATCCAATAAAATACATGGAAGTTCGAAATAATCGATGCTACGAAAGGCTTGAATAAGCTGTATTTTATATTAAATATCAGTCTATGTACTTTTCACGTGAGAAATCATACTCTCAAATTATAGTCAAGGAACAATTATTTTCTATCATCTAGTGCAATAGCCAGTTTATGTCATCTAAAGCAGAAGGATTGAAACTATCTAAAAAAAGTGCCAAATGTATGTCTATTGGATAACTGAATGATGAAAATTGTTAGAGGATAAAGGAGAAAGAAGGAAGTTGTTATCGCACTTCATAAATAATATAATTTTGATTGCTGATAAATGAAGATATGTTGAACACCATGCACGGATTCTCATTAACCTCCCGTCAGGTGAAATATTGGAATTGCAAAGTTCAGGCGCAATATGGCTGACAGGCACACATGGATGTCTGGTTGTTCTGCTAATGGTTAGGTCTGCTAATTCCACAGATTCCTTTCATGGGATGCTCGGGAAAAGATTAACTACGTCGAATGACACTGATATACACTTATGTTGTAACACTTGTTGTGAGAGCAGGTTTGCCAGTTCATATGAATTTTTCACACCATGCTTAGGGGGAAATTTAGAATAGCTTCTAAAGAGGGTGTTTATCTTGTGGGACATTAAATGATTAGGCACACAAACACTTGACACAATAGGTCTAATCGGGCAATCTTCTTTATGAATTTTTGCAAGTCCGTAAAACTTTGGTGCTTTCGGGTTCCTTAGATGATATTAGCTTCTTACACTCTTTCTGATATTCCGTTGTTGGATCTTTCTTTGATACTTCAACTTTACTCGATGAGATGAACTCTTCACACTTATTTATATATGTGTGTCTTTCCATGATAACCAGTGAGTTGCCTTTATCTGCTTTGCAAGTTATTAGGTTGTTTTTTGATAGAGATTTCCTCAAGGAGGATATGATCTTGTACTTGCGATTTGATGAGTTGTTGGTGGACGGCCCCGATTGACTGATATGTGATCAGAATAACGAAAAACGAAATAACTTTGGCCCCAAGTGAAGAAAACAGCGTTTATATAATGTAAACTTAGATCTGTTTGCTACTATAAATGACTCACTCTTATTTATCACTCATTTAGCTAATAATGCTTTTATTTTGCTTTATTTTGGCATTATTTCTTTAACTATGCTAAATAATACGCCACTGAACTGCTGTCTTAAATGCGAAAAGCAAAAGGCTGCATAGAGATTGCCAAAACAAATAGCTTCTTTAAAATTCAAGGGTCTGTACCACCTAGAGGCATGGAGAAAAGGAAAAACACTCGCTTGTGCCTGCCAGATCCATTACACCCAACGGAAGGTTAACATTCTGAAAAATACCTTATCCTCATTTAATTACCATAAATTTGTTTTCGTGGAGAATTTAGGATGTAGCACTGCGAAACTTTACCATGAATAAACTTAACCGACGCTAAAAACCTATTGCACCAACAAAATATGTGGCAGTTTGAAATAATAGATGTTTTGAAAGGCTTAAACGAATTTTATATTTTTATACTACATATCAGGTTATGGAATTTCCACGTAAGCGATCGTAATCTCAAAGTTTGGTCTAGGACCTATTATTTTCTATCATCTCGTCCAACCGCCATTTATATCACCGTATGCAGAAGGTTTGAGGCTATCTATAAAGAGACAAATATATGAATATCGCATAAATGAAAGATGAAATAGGTTAGAGGAATGAAGGAGGGAAATTATGTGCTAATCCAGGCGTAATTTGAGCTCTGTTGCGCAAGGCAATAATTTGTTCAATTGATGGAATAATTTTGATGAAGTAATCTCCATAAATTAACCAGAATACATTGCAAGTTAAGATTTAGGTCAACGAATAATTTCGCACATTTGGTTACCCCACTGGCTACTATAGACATGGAAACATATCGATGAAATATTATTATATTATTAAAATAGCTTACTTCATTTGTGTTTTAAGTGTATGCTGATGCTTCATTTATGTTTTAAACATATTTTAACTGATATAAAACCTATTCAGGGTGATTCTCGAATAATATGAAATATTTCAGGAGTTGGCAGGGGAGACAATTTGAAGTATTTTTAGTTGCATAAACAGGGGGCATCAACTCCTTAGTTACTGAGATAAGGCAACGCAAACATTTTTCAATGCAATATGTAATTACCAGGAAAACGGTTTATTTTGGATGTTCGGCCTTTTTGACATTTTATTTTATACTATGTATTTTACGGATATTAAATAATTAAGGTGGACGAAAATGTGCAATTAAAATCTTCTGAAACAATTAATCTTTAAGCTCAATGAAACGAGAGTTTTTTTGCAAGATACGATTGCTCATTCCCACCCATTTTGAGATTATGTTTTTCAGAAAATTATCATCGCTCATTTTCGTCCAAACTTGGTTATTTAATGTCATAAAAAAATCCAGTGTATTAAATAAAATGCTGAGAAGGCTGGATACCGAAGAAAATGTTTCCATGGCAACAACAAAGTGTATAAAAGAATTGATGTAATCTTCTCGGGTTTGCAACCAGATGAACTCAATCATATAGGCCGACGTTTCGAATTGCGACTTGCCTCCCATTTTCAAGTAACTCGTGTAACTCAATGAAAGTCAAATTTCACACTGAACCGAATCGACCGTTTAGCGAGCTCAACAGTAAGGCTTAGGTATCGTCCGATTGGCTGGAAAAGGTCGTTTGAATTCTTTGTGTGTTTCCCTTAGGTTTTTTTATGTTGATAATAACAAGTCTCCATGTATTGCTAAGATGAAAGCCGGTATCGCGATTGAAATTTTTGGGATTGAGGTGGATCACGATGACTTCCTTAATTATGCGGTTCCATTTCACACTGAACCGGATTGACCGTTTAGCGAGCACAACGAAGTGTCGATCTATATTTCACCGAGAAGAATTCATCAACATAAATCACCAGGAGAAATTAATCATGCATAAAAATGTTTGCCTTTTCATAGCTCAGTAACTAAGTAGTGGCAGCCCCCTGTTTATGGACAAAAAAAATATTAAAATTTTTTCCCCTACCACCTCCTGAAGTTTTCCAGATTCCTCTTGAAAAAAACCCTTTACTAACAGCCCACAAAGTGCTTCAAATGGAGGTTCGGCGTGATTCAAGCGATTTGTGAAGACTCTACACTTAATATTAGCAAATTAGAAACACCGAAGTCCAAATAAAATTTACATTAAAATATCTTTTAAATGATGACTTAATTTCCAAGTAACTCTCGATGGTTCAACTCGGAGACGCTTCATCTTGATCTTCGATCGAAGTACAAGGAAAATGTAACGAAAAAAATGATTGCATCCGATGCGTTCCATCACCTTCAATAAGCTAGGGAGGACTGATTCGTTCAACACCGTTGGTGCCTCTGCACTCCTCGGGCCGTAGGAGAGGAAAAGGAACGTGCCCATGCATGGAAGTTACGGCACAGGTTACATCAATACCAGAAGAAATTTTCAGAAAATGTGAAATTCCATTGTATTGTTCTTCGATGTAAGAGGATTTTAAAGGTTTGAAACACAAACTAGTGAAATCAGTTTAAGCCTTTGTATTAGCCGTCAATGAGAGTTAACCTGTAGACTTTTAGGCCAAAAGCTGGACCCTTTCCTCTGACTTAAGCCAACTATGTCTGGCAGTTCATTTATCCTTTTCCTCTTTGTCCACTATAGTCTCTGTCATGCCTACGCCTTCAACGTTTCTGTTTCGATAATTATGGAATATTATTCCGGATTATTCTTTACTGCAGTGAAGTATGACAGTTCTAATAAAATTTCTCATCAAAAAGGGCAATTTTTAGGTCATATTTGTTCGTAGCATGAAAAATAGTCGAGGTTTCACATTACCAACATCGAATAATACATAGCTATCGCATAAGTTGCTGGACACGGCTACTTCGGAAAGAATCGTTGGAGCTAGACATATATCCATTGGCTATGGGGATGAAGGAAGATCTTGGAAATTTCATGTATGAAAATTTTCCGGAAAGAAAGAATATTTCGAGAGACTATCGAATGAAAGCACCTCAACAAAATTTCTCATTAGAAAATGCAATTTGTTCGCAAGATGAAAAATATTCAAGCTGTCACATTGCCAACATCGATTAATACATAGCTATCGTGTAAGTCGCAGGGCTCTACTACCTCGGTATGGATACTTGGAGCTGGAAATATATATCTCGATTGGCTATGGGGATAGATGAAGATCTTGGAAAGATCCCGCAGCGAAAATTTCCGAAAAGAAATACTTGTTCGAGAGACTATCCTATGAAAGCATCTTAATAAAATTTCTCATGTAAAAGTGCTATTCTTAGTCTGTTTTTAGGTGATATTTGTTCCTAAGACGAAAAGTAGTCGAGCTGTCTCATAACCATAATATTTGAGGCTTCAAATTACCAGCATCGAGTAATAATACCACATAAGTTACAGGACTCGGTTACTTCCGTGAGGATGGTTGGAGTTAGAAATAGATATATCTCAATCGGCCATGGATAGATGAAGATCTTGGAAAGATCCTGCAGCAAAAATGTCAGAAAAGAAAGAATTTTTCTAGATACTATCGAATGAGAGCATCGTAGGGGAGGGGAGACAGCCCCACCCACTTGCTCCTTGAGAAAGGGAGAAAGTGGTAAGTGGGGGGTAAGCAAGTGGAGACGAAGGGCATTATGGGGTGGGGGAGTAAGAGAAAGGATGAGAATTGGATGGGCAAGCCGTGGATTAAAAAAGGTCAAGAAGGGGAGCGAGTGCGGAGCCTCCCACTTCTTCTTTTTCTGATAAATGGCCGCGCGAAAAAAAAAGAAGAGCGTAATATAAGATACGACCTCCCTCTCCCAGTTTCCCTTTCCCTTTAAACCGAACAATATCCGCCAAACCCCTCATTCTTTCTCTTTTTACGTCGGCGTGCGTGTTGTTTGTTCCCTGCGCAAGTCGGCGTGGCCCTTAAAAGCATGCGGAGGCGGAGGACGGCATTGCGTCTGATTTTTGGGGGCGATCGGCAATTCCATTTGGATGGAAATTCAAGAGACTGCCCAAAATAGAGAATGGCGGGTTGGTAAGAGAGTTGAAACGGGTTCGGGAGGCGCCTCAGATATTAGCAGTCAAACCGAATAACGGTGATGAGTTTAGCAGTGCTTGGCACACACAGTATACGACGATGGTGATGAATTGGTATTTTCCTCGAATTCATTAAAAGGGCGCGTTGCTTCCTCTCAACCGGTTGTATTATTCCTGAATTCCAAGGAGTATTACTTATATAAGAGGACGAGTCGCATTAGCTCATATTTCCTCTTCTTTCGTGACTTATTTCTTATTTTTAACTTAAAATTTTATAGTTTATGTATGCATTGAGTGAGCTCTTATGAAAATTTATTTAAAAAAATATTATTATTTCAAAAATTACTTCTACCCCGCGGAAAATACAGAGGCATAATTTTCAGGTGTAGTATTAAGATACAGTTTATTTCGTGACTTGTTCCTTATTTAAAACTTAAAATTTTGTAGTTTTGTTAATAATGAGTGAGTCCGTATAAAAATGTATCTAGACTTCAAAACAAAAATTTTACCTCGCGGAAAATATCTAGCCATAGTTGACAAATTAAAACTGTAATTGTTAGAGTCAAGTTTTGGTAAAAGTCTACTCTATATACTATGAAATTTTCAAATTATTGACGATACTTTTTTTTTCTAGCAATACGTCACGAAAAATGGCAGATCGAGTGAAATTGATGCTTTCTCTTAAAATTTAAAATAATCGAAAATTATCATATGTATATAATATATCCTTAATAATAACGCCTATATTTCAGTTATGACCCATACTATTTCCAGGTTAAAATGGCACATTTCATATACGCATCCGCTGCACTAATTGTACTTTTCCTGAATTCCGGGCATAATGTTTGTGTAAAAAGACGAATCACTCCGGCTCGACCTGCCATATTCCGTCAACTTTCGCGACTTATTTCTTGTTTAATACTTAATATTTTTTGGGTGAATAGATTGAGCCCTTATAAAAATTTATCTACACCTCAAAAATAAAAAAAAACACATAGGCATTATTTTCAAATTTTGTACTAAGATACCATCATAGGTTGGCAATAGCCTAAGCAATACAACCAGAAATTTTTCATTTGGATTCAATATTAAAAATTTGTTATTAGCAACACGTGCAAAAATCAAAATTCAAAAATTAAATGGTTGGAGAGCTGCGTCAAACAAGTTCTATGAATTTTGACCAATTATAATCATAGCAGATAAAATATTCATTTTACATAGCTATAAATTCTTTTAATGAAAAAGCCATTGTGTAAATCTTAGAGATTTTCAACTTTATCCGCATAATACCCTGCAGGCCACATCGAGGAAATTTTGTAGAGAACGAGAAGCCCGGGTATGACCCGAAGGATATGCTACGCATTTAGCACAGAATCATGTTTGAAATATATTAGAGGGAAAAATTGAAAAAAAGTCCCCCAAAGAAGACCAAGTAATAAATTAAGAGATATTTTTGATAAAACAAAATGACACAACGGAGGCAAACGTCAGGGAGCTGAAGGAACCATCTTGGGAGAGGCAGAAATGGAGGGCTGTATTACACATATCTTGGGACTGCAATGCTATGAATTAATGATAGAATCCGGCATTTTGAATCACAACCCAAGCCAACCCAATACGAACTTCGTGGATAGTTAATATTCTTTTTTCACCAAATAAACGAGCATGTAATATATATGGAATAACATGAGATAATTTCAAAGGATAACTTTTCATCAATATGTATCCACAGTGGCTAGTAGGGCAAAGTTATTCAACGTTCGTTATTCGCCAGTAAGGCAACGCAATGCTATTATATGAAATCATTCGTTAACCAAAAGCTTGTATCCGATATTATTTTCAGCTTCTGTAATTACATCGGAGTCATAGTATAACATATGGTTTCGACGTTGGTCTCATCTTTCGCTGACAGATATCCTTGACAAACACTATTCTTACTTGAGCAATGCACAAGGAGTTCCGCTTTCATCCTCTTGCAACTTCAATCCCAGCATCCCCTGCGCCACTCTGTTCCGCTGTGGAATCTCCTTAGATCTTCATCTATCCCCCACGACCGACGAAATTCGCTTCCTCTCCAAACCCAGCCATCCTCCTCCCTCTCCCTCTGCCTAGGCCCCTCTCTTTTGCAGCGTTCTACGCCAGCGGACATGCCCGCTTCTCCTTCCTTTTCGCCCTTCATTTATTTTTATCATTTAATTCAAGGCCTCGGCACCACTTTCGTTCCCAATATCGTCCCAGGGCCTCGAGCCTTTGAAGCAGCTTCCAGGGAGCCGCGCCCCCAATAGTCGCTCCGAAAAAAGTTTCTCTCCTCCCGCCCCTCTACTATTTTTCCCAATTTTTCCGAATTACCTCACGATAAATTGGGAGCGTAGCTTTGATGATTCGAGGAGACCCTGAGAGAGGGGATTTAGTGCGTGGCGTATTTATTGCGAGGCGTATTTATCAGGAGTCTCATAGTGGGACGGCTTGATATGCAAAAGTGTACGCGCGCAGGTAAACAAATAAAAGCATGCGCGTTCATTAAAATGGCTTGATCCAATCACGAGTGGTTGGAATTTGCTGGGAGATGAAATCCGGATGTCATGAACACTGCTCGGAGTAAGACAAAGAAATGTCTTTTTTGAGACTAAAGGCAGTCATATTTATTCAGCGAAAGATGCGGTCAAAGTTGAGACCATATTTTGAAACAATACCATACTACTATGATTCCGACATGTTTGCATAAACAAGAATACTAAATTCTTTCATTTACTAATAAATTAGCCGAATATTGAATTCTCTCGTTCACTCATAGCTTTGCATTCCCGAAATTGATATTTAGCAATAACCTCCTTTTCTCGTTCAATCACATTACTATTAGGAACCTTCCCAAACCGCTAAAGTCGATGTTGGCCTGAATGTTAGAATAAATGGCTGTCCAATATGAGTGATGCTGCGATAAAATTGCTGAGAGTAAAATGCATCATAATTGACGACTCCGTGGTCCTTTGCAATTACTTACCCTTAAAAGTATGAATAAAATTAAGAATTTTCCTGAACCTCTTGTGTATTTTGCTTGGATTCTAAGCACGAGAGTGAAACAAACTACGCAATATTAGACTGAAATTTTAGGATTATTTGAAAATAAGGTTCAAAATAGGAAAGGCTGACAGAGATTAACACTTAAGTGAGCTGGTGGAAGAGTTACAGCGAGTTACTATACGACAAGTAATGACAGCAGGTAGCGAAAATACTGGAAGTAAAATCGCAAAATCAATGTGAAACTGATGCAAATGATGTCTATGCGAGAATGATAGCACGCCGGTATGCATTTAAAAAGATTGAAGAAAATTGAATTGGGCATGCTAATAATTAAACACTGCTTAAAGAAACATTGTTTGACATCACACATTAACTTTGAACAGGTTAGTTGAATGTATTTAACGTTACTTTCTTTAGTTATTTTCCTTTCCCAAGGTAATTTTCATATTGCATTGATTGCATCAGAATTTTGTAGTTCTTATGACTACTTTTTTACTGATCTAACCAACGAATACTGTTCTGTTGCCAAAAATCCTTAACAGAACATTCCGGCAGTGCCCGACACTTCGAAACATTATTTTGATTTGTTCTTGGATTTTTCTATTATTTCATTGTCATATCACTTCACTGGAAAAGAAATCTATTTCCCCACTCAGACATCAAAAGGTTTCACTCTTTTAGATATGAGTTTTTGCTCAGAGAGATTGGTAAGAGTTTTTGCTACTACGCGATTGATTTGCATTTTAATACGCCATATTACGAGTCAAGGAAGAGCACAGAATTAGCATAGAAATATCTCAAAGCTCCATTCAACTACATCTACATAGCAAAGAGCCTTCTGTTATCCAGTTGTCGCAGTTGGGATAGGAAATTTTTTTGATAAAATAAAGTTTAAATCATACTAAGGGCTCGTGAGAGAGCATTTTGAGATAAAAGGTTTACCTAATAAATACGAGTATAAAGGCACAGATCAGTAGAAATGGAATGAATCACAGATATATCACCCAAAACATATCCTCCAATCATGATAACTATATACGAAATTGTTAGAGGGTTCTTTCGAAAATAACTGTCACTTTTCCTGTATTCAAATCAGGTTAGAGACATACACCTTATAAAAATCACATTAATGTAAATAAAAACTGGAAATAAAGAAATGAAATTTTGTAAGGTTCACTTTTATTTTATATGGGCACGACCCGGGTGTCGTAACGCGGTGTACATCTTCAGATGACTGATCTTACATTTATATTATATTTATGCATACATATGACAGTGAGGACATCTATCGGAGGGGAAAGGGCTGGTTGAGAGGGCGGGGGTGGGACAGCAAATACAGTCCATTTTTATCAAGGGCAATTATTCATTTTAAAAACATTCAACGTATTCCAAACAACGTATTTCCTTTACAAAATATAACCCTCATAAATCAAAAGATCTTAGCTGCTAAAAGTTTAGTTTTGATTGAGGATCCGAACTGCGTAAGATTAATAACGAGTGATTTAACTGTAATTTCAGGAAAGTAGAAAAATATTGAATAACATAAAACACTCCTAGTGTGCAAGCTATTTTCGTAGTTTTTAGTGAATCCCCACTAAAAATAAATGTAAATTTTCTTTATTGTAATCATATTCGAGATCCAGACCATAAAAATCACAAATATCATTCACATATGATAAAAATAAAATCATTCAAATATGATACAGGGGGGTATGCCACGTGATAAGTCAGATTTACCCCGAAGAGTCGCGATGTTTTCTAGCCCACTGCTAGTCACTTATTCTTGGGAAATGATAATACTTGATGATGTTGACTTTTATTTATTTCGTGTTCTTTCGTGTTTCGAGAGAGGTAGTTAGGAATGAAAGCGAAGTTGGAGAAATTTTCGGATAACTAGACTCCATGTGTTGCTTATCTTCGATCCGGTGTCTTCATGGAAATTTTGTTTTCTATTCTTAGTCTTGTATTTCCCACCATAGTGGTACTCTATATTTAATAAAGACCAAAGTGAATGACAAACCTATAATTTACTTATCGGATGCTCAATTTGACCCGTAACTTTATTATTGGAACATTAAGTATGGCTTTACATAACATTTACTCAGTGTCTTAAGATTTTATTGCATAGGAAAATATCTAAACGTCTAAATGTCACATTATTTGGGTAGAAATAATGGTATTCTAGCGTTTGTATCCGCCATTTATTTTTTCCTTTGGTACCCGGTATTTCATTCTACCCAGGACGTTAGAAGCCTTAGTAAGAAAGTTAAATGTAGTTCGTTTCGTTGTCCTTTTTGCAAGGTATATGAAATCTTCTCATATTTTGATGAAGTGTGTAAGGAACCTATTAGCTATTTGTGTAAATATCACCGGTGAAATATTCGAAAAACATTGGAAGCGCTGTTAAATTATTCGCTACAACCATTCTTTTCGTATGAAGTCCTGCTTTCTTATGATTACATGATGTATTTATTTAACTTTTTAATGCTCAAGTTCGATTTTTGGCATTGGACCTTGCTTGCTTGGTATTTTCTTAACCCATGATATTTACACGAGGACCGCGTGCTTTCTTTCAGACGTCTCCTATTTCCTAAAAAGGCTCGCGAGAGAAAATTCCCGAGCCTTAGATCCACTGGGGGATCCCGGAGGCAGATCTTCGATACTTTGATAAAACACTTGGCTGGAATTGGTACAATTGCCTTGTGAGGATGTTATTTTGTCATGAAGTTAATTCCATTCGTACGTGCTCTATATTAACCCCTTTAGACCCATGAGTCCATGAGTTGTTCATTCATGTTTCAGACTCCTTTCATAATCATTGTGGATGGAAAAAATAACACCACAGTGAAATTTGAAAGAAATATTCATAAACAAATATTTTATAGTATGGTATACATATGTGCACCTTGCGATTTTACGACAATATTTTTATGCACTACGATAAGGATTGGAACTTATTGGATTTTCTTGCTCGTTATCTTTCGTGTTATAGAAAACTAGCTGACCCGGCGAACTTCGTACCGCCTAACAATCAATGAAAAGTTTAGTTACACCATTTATAAATCAATAGCGTCCGTACCGTTTTAGATCATGCATGACTAATTATCATAAAATAAGGAAATAAATTCAATAAAACCACATAAATAAGTATGAAAATTGCTTTTCAGGAAGACATTTTCTTTTGAATCTACATTATGCTGATCAGGGCATGTTTAGGGGGATTAAAATAAATTAATTAGGGGGATTAAAAAAAATAATTTAATTAGTAGTTTTGACCTACTTAATAACTGTTGCAGTGTTACTCCTAAAAATAGTCTTAAAATCAAGATTAATTTTTTCATGAACTTTTGCCATATTTTAATGTTTGTTTTGTTATCCGGGGCTGAGATAAATCCAAGAAACCAAATATCATCCAAATCGGTTTAGCCGTTCTCGAGTTATTAATGGTGTAACCAACACGATTTTAGACTTTCTTTTATGCATTTAGATACCTACACGAAAATTATTTCAAGAATGATAGAAATATTAAACATACCAGAAATGTTGTTCCGACGCACACTCATATTGCTTGATGCTGTGTCACCTATCTTGTTTTAAGAATGTAAAACGAAACACATGTGGCATTTAGTGGCAGAATCGTGTACTACAAGGTACAAAGAAGTGAAGCGGCGGTATAAAACGACAATGATTCACACTTGAAGGGTTATAATAAATAAAAACCTGGAGGTGAATGGGTTACGTGACCTTGGGTCAGACTATGATGTAGTCAGGGTTAAATCCCAACTTTAAGCGAAATGGAATGAGTGTATTAAAATGATGCGAGTGAAAAATTCTTCAGACAGCAGGATATTAAGTTATGACTCAACCAATTTTAAATAAATGTGTGTTCAATATAGAACAGATAATAATGTCTTTAGGGAGAATATATACTATCATAGCCATTTTTCAGGTTGCAATATTCATAAATGTTTCACACAGCATACCTACGGTTGTTAAATTTGCTCTCTGCTTTTAGTTCAGGTTTAGTATTTTATTTGATTCAATTTTTTATGCCGTGTAATCAAGTTTCTAATCATGAAGATTCATGGAAAATTATAGCTCTTTGTCAACGAATCTCATCTTCTCCTCGCACCAACCATTCCTTCACGAAAGAGCATGGACCTTTATAATTATATCATTTGCGAATGTATCACGCTAGCATTTGCTTGCATCCTGCTAGAAGTCTTTCTATCCAATGGTGCACTGCCAATGTAGTATGTAGATTATGATGAGTTACTGAAACTTAGAAGATACGATTCAATTCTTTCAGGTCATTGAGATATTCCGTACATATCTTCCTGTAGAAACAAAGGACCAAATCTAGGGTGGAAGAAGAGAGGTCAATATCTACCAATACGATATACTACTGGGGGTGTAAAATAATATCTCCAATTTTGGCGATGTATTCCTTGTGAAAGTTTGCGGTATTGCGCCATAAAACATTCGGCACTCCAAGAGTTTATATTAGTGAAAAATGTTTGCTTCTAGTTGGAAAGGTACCATCGTTGGCATTATTCATGAGATTTTGTTGCTCTAACTCTGATATTTTTCACATGACTTCATCGAATTTGAATTTTTCTGGCTATTCACCGCAGAAGGTCATTGAGTGGGCGTCTCCCCATTATAGAATTTGCTACTGGAGGGGTAATGGGAAAGTATTTACAAAATATCTGGTAAAATGTAAAAGTTTAGTAAAAAAAACTTGGCACCTTTATTTTCACGGGAAGACTAATTATTATCACAGTAAATTCTATTATGGTGGTAAGGATGAATTTCAAATCTTAATCATTTTCTTATCTTTTTACCTGATTAGTTCAACCAATTCAGGCCTGATAAAGCGGAATTTCGACAGATTGAAATGAAAGGCAGTTGCAATTTTCAACGATTATTTAATTGCGTGCAACGCGTTTCGGCTCATATAGTCATAATAAATAATAATGGAAAAGTGCTACCTTTCATTTCAACAATTTCCCTAAATTCGTACTACACACTCACGCCTCAGTGTACTATGCATTCCACGCGCATTCACTACCATCACAGTTTTCTCCTTCCTGCCTGTCACTGACGCAAGAAAATCCTTATGAGCCACCGTTGCTCACCGAAACTATGGACGCCAGGCACCCACGGTTCCATTCTACCAGGGCGTGACCCAACTTTCGCCAAACAAGCTTGCCTGCTGAGTTCGAAACAGTCCGCCCTAGAGCAGACCGCAAGAGTGTGGGCAAAGAGAAGAGTGACCGAGCTTTATGCCGGGAGGTTGCTCCGAGTTAAGTCCATTATGGACACCAAAGACGACGAAAGATCGTAGGAAAGCATGAAGTTGGATGCTAGAGTATAATAGCGCGTGACCGAGCAAAGGCGATTTGCCTGAGTGCTCCTCTACACCCAAGGACTACTAGGCGAGGACGAAGTAGGATGCGCATCTCACAACAGTGGCGATGCAACCCTGAAAATTTTTTAGCCCGTCCGGTCAAGGCGAAAATGCACGTCACCCAACTGTAGCCTATCTCTCTTATTCCTTGCGATAATTATATTTTCCTATCAATGGCATATCCTAGGTAGAATGGTGGTCTAGCGGGTAGAGTGCATGGGCGTTTGGAGAGTCCCGGATATCTTGGGTCTGGGTGGCTGGAGAGTCCCGGATATCTTGGCAACCAAAAGCAGAAATCAGGGATGGCAAGTGAAACGAAACGGAATTGTTTCCTTTTAACCCAGAGGGAAACGAAAATAAGAGGTCTAGTTTGCGTTCACCGTTCTCCTGTTGGTGATAAAAATATGAGTGCTCCATGCATCTAATGATGGTAGGCCGAACCTCTACTTCATTCAACCATACTTCGTACTCGGTGTGTGGGTCGAAACTAAACTGTTCAAAGGTGAAGTACGTGGTCCTTCCGATGCGAAAAATTAACTACGTTTCGTTTCGTCGCAGAGTTTTAGTATAGATTCGACCCGAAGTAGTATTGATTCCGATTCCTTTTCGATCCTCAGTTTTGCCGTCATTGCAGCTGGCTTCCTCAGGTGGATGAAGTGCAGAGAGATGGTTTCGACCATCTTTTACGTAACCTTTTTAGCCTCAACTTTAACCGCATAATGTTTCTACTTCCGGCAGAAACGATAAAATTAGAGGGAAATTTGACAAATGGATATGTATAAGAATTCCTTTTTTCCTCCAACAAAAAGGACTAAAATAAATACTAGTTGAGGCCCAGTAGGGCTCACGTATGCGTCCCAGTTCACTGTAGCTCTTTCCCGAATGCTGTTCATCTCGATTCAATTTTTCGTACACATAGAATCACAGTATTGGTGGCAGTGACACTCCTGAGCTGAAGATAATTAAGATATATCTATAGTCTCACAAAATATCTTGCGTGAAAATTCATTTTAAAAAGCTGGCGGTTCTAGCTTAGTTATAGTTATATTATGGCATTCCTAAAGAGAACAGTATTCTTTCGCCAGTGCGAAAAACTCATGCGTTTCCTTTACCTATATGGAATTTTTTCTCCAATATTGAACAAACGGTAGAGATTATTAAGGGCACAATAGCTAGGCTTCAAAGGATTGGAGGAATAATTTGACGGAAGTTACGACCAGGAGGAAATTCTCGAAAAGGCGCCATGAAAAAAAAATATAACGAATCGTCTTTTATCCTTTATTAAAATTTCTTGGATTGCAAAGATTTTGGCGATTTGAAATAAAAAATGACAGTCGCGAGGCGTAAATGAAGCCCTTTTTCGTCTCTTCTCGCCTTTTCCCTCCCATGCCACCCCCTAATTTCCTTTTCACCAATACGCCCTTCCTCAGGAAACGTATTATCTCGAATCTTTTTTTCTATTCTCGAAATAAATTAAGAACTCACTGCATGAGGGAGGGAGAATTTTTTTATTACGTTTGGAAGAGTTAAGGGAGAACATTTTCCTACGTTTTCTCCTTCACATCGTTGATAACCTGCCCCACGTATAATCTGTCCCATCATCACCTCAGGATAGCAGGTCATACAGAAACGACGGTTTCCAGTACTCGATTTTTAGAACTGCTGAGTCTGGTCATTGTTATTCTCTTGTGTACCGTCTGGTAGCTACCAGGCTACCATTGTCCTCCTGGTGGAGGCGCTTCAGTCGTACTGCCTTGTGTTGGATACCTGACCGAGGATTTATTGTGTTCTGATGTGCTATCGATATCTCCAAGTAGACAATTAACGTTATATGCACTTCTATTAACCTCACCTCTCATCTTACAGCCACGTGGAAGCAACTCTACCATCACCCCTGCCAAACGGCTGTGTGTAGCTGATACCTACCCCTAAGACAGTCATCGGAGAAGTGTTGAGTTTTTCTATTGTTGAATTGTGATATTAACCTCTATTAACTGTGGGATTATAACTTTCAGCATCCACTCCATTCTCTTAACCTCAATTGATCATAAAGAAACAATATTATATGAGAGATATTTTGCATATAAATGAGTATGAATAATAATTCCTTATACCCTTGATCAGTTAAGGGCTTTGATGCATCCCAGGTCAAAATCAGACAATTTGATCGAGAACAATGCGGTTTCTGCGAGGATACTCACTTGAGACTGGGATCGTAAGTCGGAGACTTATACGCGTTATCTTTTTACACGGCAGGATTACAAATATTACACATACCCGTTTCTAAGTGTCCACATTTCCTCACCGTAAAGAGCTACTCTCCAGATCAAGAATGAACGATGACTGCAGCAAATAATTCAAGGTTGAAATCATTCAAAAGGTGTTGTTACTGAAGAATTAGGAAAATCAAATGGTTAGATTGTGTTAGTAATGTTAAAGTTTTAAGAAGAGTTGATACTTATACTCTAGTATCTTCTAACATTTTTCAACTGCTTACATAAATATCTCCGTATGAATCTGTATAAAAATGAAGATTTTCAATTGTGGCTTGCAAGATGCCATCATGGAAACAACTAATAAACGCTGTATTTATGCAACCTGCGATGCGAAAATACCTCAATATAATAACAATTTAGCCCCTCTTGCGCCTTATAGTAAGGATTAATAGGAGGCAGTTTACCATATTCAGTAAACATGCACAATATGGAGCACATGACGTGGGAAGTATAAACGTGAATGAGCTCGGAAGGAGACATTGGGCACAAATCAAAATGAAATGAAAATTTTTAAAATATTTTTTTAACTTTACTTACCAATGAAAAGCCACTGTGCTTTTCTTGAATGATTTTTTTGTACTCAAATACACAACAATTTTGTACCTACCACTAGCTAATCTTATACAAGTCACCTTACTCCACATTACGCTACCATTCAGACAATCCGGAAGAAGTGTCTGCGTAAATGTGAATTTGGGCTTTATTACCGTCATGATGCGTTATTCCTGTACCACGGGTAGCATTAATCTAGGAATTTCACGAGTTCATTTCTAAGGAATCTCCTAGACTTCCTCTAGTTTCAATGTAGAAACGAACCAAACCAATTGCCAATGTATGACTTTTGATGATTGCTCCTTGAAATTTAGCTACAGTTGAAAGCATTCATTTTGAAAGCCAAACATTTTCATTGTGGAACGTGTCCCCCAGTGTTGAGGCTGGAATGAGATGAATCGCAGCGGGTAATCTCGGCAGATTCCAGGGGAAGGATAGCGACTAAAGGCTTGGGGAGTCAAAGGAATTTTTTTCGTTGCAAGGCGGTTGATATATGCCCCTCGTGATCCAAGGGGTTGCGGCATATCACCCCTCTCTTCCCTCGGGTGGAAAGGAAGCGATGGAATTTCTTGGGACGGTGGGGAAAAAATGGTTGGGGAAGAGAGAGCCGATACTAGTGTGCGAGCCTGTGTAATGCGGGTGTTCGCAGCGTAGTGACACGGAGACCGTAAATATCGCTCTTGATCCGGGAATAACCACTGAGATCCCTCGATTCTCTCTCATTTTCGTGATAATCTTATTAACCTATTTCCGTACAGAAAACTTCATACCTTATATTTCTCTCATCCAGGGAGCTATAAAAAGGAGGCCTAATCTCATCCCATATACAACTATGCCTTATTTTACGCTCCTGTACATGATGAATTCTTTTTCTCCTAGATTAACGCCACACCATGTCTCGTTCCAATGTTTTCATGAGCAATTTGCACATCGTCATCAGGGATTCAGAAATCCAATACCATTTCCTCCAAGCCTCGCGGTATTTATATTAACCCTTTTAAGATCCATAAAGATTACAGCGATTAGATTGCATATCAAAATACGTGTTTAGGCTAATATTAATGCGTACATTCCAAATACTTTTTTATCAAAGCGATATCTTCAATAGTTTCTGAGATACAGTCTGGGACGTAAAATAATACCAATTCTCGATCCCTTATGGTCTACAAGGACATATGTGTCCCGTAACATAAAAACACCAATTTTGTGAAAATTAGAGCAAAAATGCGAAGCTATTCCTACTAACTCCACATGCTTGGTACACATAAAGGGTAAACCAAAATTCTTGTAATAAATGACCCTCCCATTGATTTCTTATAATGTATCAAATTTCCACTTCGTAATCAGCATTTCAAGTGAAATTTCATAACAATGTGGGAAATACAATATCTATAGGATATCACAAAGGAATCTGAAGCTAGAAGCCAATAGCCTATTCTTCCATACAACCAATTCTTACAACCATACACCGTCCCATTAAATTTTGAGAGAATTTAAAAAGATTTGGGACACATGTCTCCCTTAGACCTCAAAGGGTTAAAATCCGTGGATTGTTTCAGCATCTCCTGATTCGGCTGCCAGTCCCCTTGAATTTTCAAGGAGCGGTCCCAAGACTTCCCAAGAGGTCCCAAGGTGGTCCCCATAAGAGGTGGAGCTTAAGTTGTAGCCACAGTCTCTGTTGATCGTGTTGACGTTTTTTTTCGAATCTGAATGGATTCCTTCGCCGTGGCTACAACTTAAGCTACAGACGGGACCACCTCTTCAATATCCGCGGGGACTGGCAGTAGGGTGTTGTTTATTTTTTACTTTTTACAATACAATACTTTTCCTCGCGCTACAGCCGCGCTTCACACCCCTGACGGCTAGGTGGTCGCTCGCAGGCCGCATTCAAGGTCCGCGACCGTCATTGCCTTACGCTCCTCCCGCCTTCCCTTACTAAAGTCGGCGGAAGAAGGTAGGAGTCGAATACTATGTTGACGTTTTTCATATCGCGTGTTTGTTGTAGTTATCCTACAGTACTGATCTTCGAACTTAATATATGATAAAAAAAAAGAATTTTCAGGTTGAAAATCCCAAAAAATATGATAGACCGAGAATCTAAGATATGAAAACAGTTAATCACCTCTATTTACGCTTGTCGAATCAATTGAAAATTAATTAGACAACCTAATTAATTTAATTATGTTTGCTAATTTCCACTCCTCATCGCAGTCATGAACAATGGCTGTAGCTCGCGGAAAATTATTGTATTCCTGTAAAAGTGTTGAGCGGACGTAAAAATGGAGAGAATTTTGGATAGAAAGGGCTGTAAAATTTTGCGTTACCCCTAAAAATGATGTTATTTTGAAAAATCGGGAAAATTAAATGTTATTGCATTTATGCTCTTTAAGCGACCTTTAATTTTAAACAATCGAGATGAATTTTTTTAGGATATCCATTCTGCACCCCATAGCATATTTTAAGAGGCAGAAAACAAAAATCCGAGAATAAAATAAAAATAAGCAACACCCCAACGCAGCCAATCAGAAGACGCTGAGCCACTCTCATCCACGGATTTTAGTATATATACCCTGAGGCTTGGAGGAAATGGAATTGGATTCCTGATTCCCCGATCACGACTGGCGAGTTGCTTATCGAAACGTTGGAAGGAGACATGGAGGACCTGACCCGGTGCAAAACCCGAGAAATCTTTACTTCAATTGTTCCCCGAGAAAAAAAAAACAAAAAGTATTAAAAAAATAATGCAGTAGTGATAGAGTATTTTTGTGGCCGTTCGTCATTTTAATTAAGTCAGGGTTTTCTATTTTGATTTTTTTTTAAATTGACTCGTGATTCTTACGTACCTACGCATGGGGATAGAGACTGGGAGAGTTATTGCTGATTGATGTAATATGATTTCCGCAGTAGTTATAATTATCTGATATAAAAATTGTAGCCACGTGATGGACGTAGGTTTCGTAGGTCGTGTCTCTGACCTCAAATAATCACTCCAAATCCACATTCCCCCGCCTCCTTTTCTTTGCGTATTTATTGAATTGCTAAAATTCTGAATGAACCCTGATAATGATTGCCAGGAAATTGAAAACTGGAACGGGAGTAAATTTTTTCTCTCACCTACTCGGTGATGCATCTCGAAGGTTTGCTTGGATAGGTGAGGGTAGAATTCAACCCAAACAGCCACAGGTTTGTTAATACTGCATATTTAGGATAATGACTCCTTTTTCTTTCCTCCAGAAAACTCGCACTTCCAGAACATTGTTTGGGAGTGTCCTTAGGCTTCAACCGGAATATCCTTATCCCATATCTCACGTAGTCTTACTAAACTGATAGTTTGTAGGTATTAGATTTGTAGGTGTTCTACTCTTAGTTTCGTTTCACCGGAAATAACTGTAGAGTAGGAACAAAAAGGACACGCCACTCACGTAGGATTTTACAATTGTTGCGAGGCCCAGGGACTTTCATGGAAAAAAATCAAGTAAACTAAAAATGTTCACCTTCGTTAATATTACCACATACGTGTTTTGTGCAATGACTTTGTTTATATGTCCTTATTCCTGTATACCTAAATATATCCTCATTCCTGTACATCTCAATATATACCATATAAAAATATAGATGCACCCGTAAAACACCTGGTCTGATTTAACCCTTAGGAATGTGATGCGTGAATTTCAATTTTGACAAACTGAACTTTTCATAGTTACCTTTATGGCTGATGCTCGCAGCTTGAGCCTAGTTATACACTCTTAAGCGTTAGGCTACTTTTCGTTACGGCGCCAAACATTTTTTGATGATTTATGTGTAGTAATAACTTGAGAGTATTGGTATTATATTTTTATAGATTCAACATTTATTTAAGGCGAACGTTTCGGATATTTATTTTTCATTTTTATGGATGACATTTAAAGAGTTTGTGGTTGCTACAAACAACTACAAAGCAGTTGTAATCACAAACATCTCATTATATGAAAGCCGAGAAAACGGAGTGATAACTTTCCCAAAATTTGACCTTGAATTTATTTTTGTCAGTAAAAGAATTCACTCCTAAACTCCTAAGAACAAGCCAAGATATTTAAAATGGGAACTTAAATAGTAAGAAATCTTATTCCATTGATGATTTTGAGGTTTAAATGAGCTTACTCTGTTGATAGGAATTGTACTTGAGAGCACTCGGTGGTTAGTTCATTGACTTCTTTCTTAAGAGAACAATACATTCCACTCAGGTCTTAATGCGCCTTGACTTTTGGCCGGTGCTTCACATGTTACCCTCTCCTTACATTCCTTATAGCCTTTGTCTTCCATTACGGTGTGGAAAATTCCTCATACCTTTTCCCTCTTGCACTCTTTTAACCTGATCTTTAACCTCCGTTGCTCTTTTCAACATTCCATTTGCCATTATAGCCTCTTCTCAAGCGTTCTTACTGATTTTTCCGAAGTTCACTCAGCAGCTAAACTTCCTCTGTCGTCAACGTTCCATTATTGTTCAAACAGCTTGTCCCCTACTTTTCCTCCTCGAACTTTATTCCCGAAATCCTTCTGTTTGCTCTTTTGGCGTTACTCGGGGTTACGAATGTAAAGAAAGCCGCGGTGGAAATCTCCTCGATGTTTTTCATGTAGTAGTTTCTTCCCTATTTCATGTACAGAATCTAATTCGTTGTGTAAATTATTATTACCGGTGTGGAGTACAGTATAAAATTCTTAAATATATAATGGGACGCGCTTCCCCCAGTCGAGCGATATTATTTTGTATTTATTAATGAAAAATGATTTTTCATTAATATTCAAATTTTAAGATACTATAAATTAAACATTTGGATTGTCATCTTTGCATCAATAATTAGCCTATCAATAATTATTAAATGAAAACAAAATACATCGGATATAATCTCGAGGTGAACATTTTCAAATTTGAAATCCTAACGAAGCTTCATCAGGGTCAAATTATACATTGTAATGTGTTATGCCCAAGTATATGTATTTAGGTATGGTATGGTATATGGAGGAGACGACCGACAGTTGAGGTCATTTGCACCATGAGGATAAGGACGGGTGCAGAGAAACCCGGCGTCGGCATTAGCCTGCTCCTAACGAAAGGCGCCAAAGGGGCCACGGCTTAACTTCCCAACCGACGGACGGAGTATTTTAAATATCCTCCACAAAAAATTCAAGTGGGGATCTGACAGTCTGTGAAAATTCTCTGGCACCGCCAAGATTTGAACGCGGGCCCTCGCGGTGGGAAGCCTACACTCTATCCACCACACCAACCCGATCCCCTAATATACGTTTTTATGTAATTAAATAGAGGAACTCTTAAGGTTGCTCAAAATTATGACTGCTCTTGCTTGCTGATAATATTACTCGTCTTGGTGAAATTCATATGATACACATATTTGTGTATACATTACACATGCTTAGTATACCCGGAAAATATCAAGATAATAGCTCAAGTTCCAATCAACCAATACTTTTAAATGTGGATAATGATCGTTCAAAAGCAAAAGATCATCACAGATTATGACGACCAAATGCGCAGCAACACGTTCGGAATATCGCATACCGCCATTACGCACCGCACAGCCGCAGTGGGGGAGTCAAGAGGCTTTAAGAGGATAAAGGTTTTGGTTGAGTGGCGCTGGGAAAGGATGCAGACCCTTTTTTTCTGAAACCGTGGAATCGCTGAATAGAGAATTGAGCGCCAATCACTCAGCCCGATACCACTTCACTCCCCATTCCACCCAAAAGCTCCCCTCAAACCCCCCCACCTGGAGGGTCCCGAAGGACTTGCGAAAGATTGGAGCTACTCACGAAAATGGAGAGACCGTGAAGAGGAATGCCATTAAATATTATTTTTACAAATCGACCGTGAGAGAGAAGCTTCAAAGCATTTGTCTGAACTCTTCTCGGGATTTCTACCGGTTTAATTCGTAGTGTAACACCAAAGTTTCAATTTTTATAAAAATTTTTTATATTTTTAAAAATTTATCTTTCTCAATGTTTATTTATTCTTATACCACCGTAAACAGCACATTAGGCCTTTTTACATTGGCGTTTTTGATTTAAAAACCAAGCGTACAAGAACATCTATGCCCTGGATTAGGGCAATCTATTCACGCAGGACTCGAACCCGCGACTTCTTGTGTGGCAGACAAGGACTTTACCTCGCCGCCACCGAAGTCGGCAATATTCCTTTATATCAACCGCGGAAATCCAGAGAAGAGTTAATGCAATGCATTCGCCGCAAAAGTATTACTTAATACTTTGAAGCCTTTTTAGCGTCTAAGATTAAAATCCGTACTTACACGTCAGATATTACGTGCTTATGAAAGGTAATTTCTCCGCAACAATGGACTGGAATCGACTTACGAGACTCGTATTAATTGAGACTTAATTAGCTCGTATTTTGTTCTAAGTAGCATTTTAGGTTCGTTTCGATCAATTCCTCCTTTGTGAGAAAGAAACTCGTTTCCAAGCAGATCACAAAAGCTGAGCGATCCCTTTTTTGGTCGAAAGGCTATCACTGGAGCTATAACACTAAGGGGTGGAAAAAATTATCCTGTGATTTAGGCTGTAGCGGCCATTACGCGCATAAGGATAGGTCACAGCGGACTTACGCATATCTCTTCACTGAAGAGTGGATGGAACCTCACTCCGAAGAGTGCGACGTCTCTATTACCATCAAACACATCCTTGAAGAGTGTAATAAGTACGGGGCTGCCATGGATAAACTGGGTATCATAGGGACTATTCCCGAAGTACTCTTTGATAATGTTAATAACATTGATAAAGTGATGCATATCCTCAAAGACACAAATGCCAAAAATATAATGCATACAGTTGGTATGACAAATGAGGGAATACTAAATAAATGGTTTCTGGTTCATCCTTCGACGGGGATGGTGAATGGCCTTGGCTGTCCACGTATCCTCGAAGGAAATGTTACTAGTTACTACTACTACAAGGTCGGGTTAAATGCTCATTTAGAAAACGAATCGCTCACAAGAGTGCAATTAGCTCCCTTAGAGTAATGTGAGAGGCCTGAGAAGGGACGACCAGCTCAGAAGAAGTGCGTGATATCATCAACGTCTCTGCGAAAGCATTTAGGAAATCGTTTTTTCGTCACGAACAGCTGAAGAGGTAAGCAACGAATCTGAAAGCAGAAAAATAAGGCTCTCGCCATGTATAGTTCATAGGATTTTGAATAAGTTATATAAATAATCCATGTCATGTGTCATTGAGATGAGTCTATCCAGGTTTTCAGCTGGGTCATGCCTTTTGCCACAAAACCTGTGAAGAATGCATTTCATAAGTTCACTCTGAAAGAACTAAATCCTTTATCATGAATAGTCATAAGTTTTCTATACATGAAAACAAAATCTTTTCCCCAGTTTCCTGCGATCTCTGAATAGTATTGAAATATCAGTACCAGTTATTAAGTCATTATGCAATTTGGTTAACAAACTCCAAAGTGATTTTGATATCCGTATCTCGCAGCAATACTCGCAAAGATAAATTCCCTTTGTTCCTTCGCCTCGCTTCTCGACTTCCATTATGGCCACCACCATCTTTTTCGCAATCCCTTTCGATTGACATTACGTCTGCTAAATTACGGAGTTAAATACTATTAGAAATAAGAAATTCACAACCAATACCAATACAACCAACAAAAATTTCACACATTACATCTAAATGATGCAGAAATTTTCCCTGTAAAACTAAAATTGCTGCTATGTTAACTCACATGAAGTGGATTATTATATATATGTGTGTGTGTATAATATTTTTCTATGCCATTTGTTAGAGTTGTATTTAATACAACCGTTATGAATGCAGTAAATTATTACGAACGAGGATGTTTTCAAAATTACTGATTAATTCGGACGGTATACATTGAAAATCATCGTAATAACCTTCCATTGGATCAAGTTAATTTATTTCAACCTTTTTCTTAGCTTGCGTAATCATCTCTGCTCATTTTATTTATTCATATCTTTATTCATTTTTTAAATCATCTTACTATTGTCTTTACCTTAGGGTAACCAACCGATATCCCTGTCCTTTCCTTTTTCTTCATCAATAGCAGCCCCTGCCACGCACCCCACCCTATTTCTCGCCCGTCACCAACCCCCACTATATCATCCCCCATAATTTCCGCTCTTTCTTCGCCTCGACCCTATTTCCCACCCGAGACTGCACTCCCCCACCCCCCACGGCCTTTCCCTATCTATCTCGGCGGCACCTTCCAATCAGCGCCCCTTAATCTCATTATTTATTGGCTCCGTCCTTTCTATTAGGGCGGGCGCTACAGAAAACGAACTGGGGGAGACTTCGTCCCTGAATGCAAATCGTTTGTCAATCAATTCACTCCCTCCTACCCTCCCTCCTCACGCCTCACTTCTTCCGGCAAACTACTGGTCCATTCTCTTTTCACCCCCAGCTTCTCTTTTTTCCTCCAACTCCCTCCTTTCATGGTTCCTTTCCCTTACTTAGGATCTGCTCTCTTTCTTTCTCAAACTTGACGTCCTCTTAGCAGCCTCCCTAACTCCCTTTTTACTCGAGACCTGAAACCGATTCTTGAACATCTTGAGCTCTTGTTCACTCATATAGGTTTCTTTACCCGCTCCAAATCTTTTGTCCCATTCTTATCCTGCCGTTATGGGCTCGTTCCACAATTCCAGTCGTTCAATTAGGCCCTGATTCGTACTCCATAAAAAGAATTCGGCCGACAAGAAGTAAAGGTTTAAAAATTCTTCCTCATTCAACCACTCGTACAAAATTGAATGAGGCAGGCTAGATGTAGTGAGAAAAATACATATTGGTTGTAGAAAACAAGGTAGCATTTTTTCCACAAGTTTGACTTTGGTACTACGCCTTTCAACCGCTATGCCATCATCTGATACATACATGTATGAAATGCCTGTGAGCCGTATATATACCATACAGAGGGAGAAGAGAGTGGAGGTTTAATTAGGACGGTGGAAGGGGTGAAGTAGTTATAACTTTTCCTCAACGAAAGTAATCGCAAAAATGTTATGTATACAGTCGATGAGACAAATAGAAGAAGATTAAAAAAATATCGCCCGTTTTATTCTTTAGCGGCGGAGGTGAATAATGGCCATTGCCGTCAACTTGAAACTCCAGTGATTTCCCTTCCTTAGGATCTACTCTCTTCCATTCTCAAACTTGACGCCCTCTTATCAGCCTCGCTCACTCCCTTTTTTCCGAGACCTGAAACCGATTCTTGAACATCCTGAGCACTCGTTCACTCATATAGATTTCTTTTCCCGCTCCCAATTTTTTTCCCATTCTGATCCTGCCTCTATGGGCTCGTACGCTAGTTCAAGTCGTTCAATTAGGCCTTAAGTCATAATTCATTAAAACAATTCTGGTGATAAGAATTAAAGGTTTATTAATCTTCCTCATTCAACTACTCTCTCGTGCCCAGTTGACTTAGTTGGGCGAGATGTAGTGAGAAGAATACATATTGTTGAAGAATGCAAGATAGCACGTTTTCCACAAGAGGTACATGCATCTATGTAAGGTCTGTGAGCTTTTCCACGGGTTTTAGTGGATAATACGCGTATAAATCGCTAGGTCATTATCAGGTACATATTTCCATGAAAGTTCTGTGAGCCGTATATAAGTCACGCAGCGGGAGAAGTGAGGGGAAGGTGTAATGAGGATGGTGAGGGGTGAAGTAACTACTTCTCTCGATAACATCTTTTCATGTGTTATGTGAATTAGCTCACTTTAGATTATATCTATAACAAAAGGCTGCTGTATAATATTTGTTACAATAGATTATTCTGCCGTACAAACCTTGGATTCTTTAGCTTGTACATTCTTTACCATCTTACTTTTCCTTCCTTATTTGATGCTTATGTTTCCTTTGGTTTTGGTTTTTGGTTTTTCATAATTTTATTGATCTTATTTCACTTAAAATATTAAAATGCAATCGCCGTAGACTTTGCCTGTAGTGATGATGGGAGTAGCAACGACTTAGTAGCTCTCCGCACATAGTTTATTAATTTGAACTTGTGACCCTTAGAATAACATAGTAATTTTTGGAACGGATTGGATTACATTACCTGTTGGAAAATTACTAACAGTAAGTCGTTTTTCTTCTATCACCATTACAAACTGCCATAAAATTAAGTCAGCACTATTGAATCATTTTGCCTCCAGTCTCCACAATTCATTACCAACTGGCCCTATTGTGCTGAAATTGGTAATACCCATTGGGTATGTATGCTATAATATATAAGAGAGGCGCATTTTCAATTGTATTGCTTTTCAATGATGACAATATATTATGTTTGCTGCGTCATAAGTACAACCACTATAAAGAAGAACAAAATATCAGTTCCCAATTTCATCTGGTGCCGTTTGCTGAAACATATTGCCAGAGAGTCAATATCTTCAGGACTGGACTGGTCTAGACCTCGCATACTCTCCCTTATATATTTTCGAGGTTGACCCCTCAAAGCCTTTTCATATTACCTTGTAGGTTTTGGTGCAATCTGTTTGGCAAATAGCAATATCTCCGCCGTGAAATATACACGGCGAAGAAAATTAGAGGGATATATGAAGAAGACTACATATACGTGATCTCCCTACAACCGTTATATAGGACATATAACGGTTACGAGGAGTTCACATATTGTGATCAGCTGCAAATATACCAGGAAAAAAGTGAGTGAAATAAACTCATGGAAAGTTAATTCCTACCTAATATATACTCTCTCATCTGATATCTTCCTTAGATACTTACTACACATAATCACTTCGAAGTATGGGAGAGACGATGATTAATTACGAGGCACTAAATCGTTTCTATTGACGTAGACATGAAATTATGCTCCCACTAGATGTTTTTTGGGTCATTAATTATTGCCAAGTCTTCATTATCAACGCAAATGAGCAACTCGTGGCACTTCACTAATTTGGTACTGTCTATGGTACATTGATCATTTTATCTCGTGAGGATTCCGTTTCCTAATAGGGTACTCCAGATGATGTTTTTCGAGGGAAAAGTAACCAGTTCTCTCACTTTTTCATAGCAGTTCCAGAATTCTTTTCTAAAAAACTAATTTTCGATTAAGGAAATGAGCTTTCCGTGTAGAAATGACGTACATTGTATGAGTTTTCCGAAAGATGGGTCACTGGGTCACGTCATCATGAGTAAAATATTGGTTTGACGCAATTTTTCACTCAGCTCATAGGCGGCTTTTGGGGAGGAGGGTATGGGGACACATGCCCCTGCCCCAGGCCCTTAAAAAATAGGCAATTTTTTTAATACTGTTATCATTATGTTCGTTTTG
Organism: Ischnura elegans; assembly: GCF_921293095.1. Lineage (NCBI taxonomy): Eukaryota > Metazoa > Arthropoda > Insecta > Odonata > Coenagrionidae > Ischnura > Ischnura elegans. Next base: position 59,118,375 of record NC_060252.1, read on the forward strand.
TTTTACGTATTACGGAGCCTCGACTATTTAATTTCATTAACATTCACATTAAAATAAAGAGAATATTACGTACAGTAATTGTTTCATCTTTTTTTTTTTAATCTGAAGTATGAGAAGATAGTTTGCTTGTCAGACGCTAGTGCCCCCCCCCCCCCCCAGAAAAAAATACTGGATCCGCTCCTGACTCCGCTCATATACCTGCTAATCTTTTTATATATTCATGCGAATACCTTCTACGTTCTACTTGCCCTATGTTACTCATTTGGGGTCGTTTGCCTTTATAAGGAACCATCGCAAGAGTGATGTTTGGGATCGAAAGGCCAATATTATTCTCTGAAACTACATATGTCATGTAGAAAAAGTGTCACGGCTTTCTTCCACTTTGGCCCGGATTCGAGAGGTGCTTGCATGTGAAGATTTCGCGTACCATATCTTCCCTTGAGTAATCGCTCCCTTTTGACTTCCGCGGTGGTCGAGTGGTTAAAGGCTTTCTTTCAGCATCTCTATACGCTTGCCTCGCGGGCTCGAATCCCGAGGTGGTCTAATTTATTTTTCTCTCTTGTAATAATCTTACACTGGACGAGAGCTCTTAACCACTTTACCACTGTGGAAGTTGAGAGGGAGTGATTTCTCAAAGGAAAAATGGTATTCGAAATTTTTACATGTGAAGGTCTCTCGAACCCGGGCCTACGTGGAAGAAAGCCATGACACTTTTTCTACATTACCTATGCAGTTTCAGAAAATAACATCGGCGTTCAGATCCCGAATATCACACTCCCGATGCCTCCTTGAGAGTCACACCGAGCCTCCTGCAGTTTTGAGAGTCACACTATAAGAAATCTGATATGAATCACTCTAACTACCGATTAGTACACCTTATCCTCTGATATTCGGTGGGGTGCGGAAAAAAATTGGCACTCATTCTTGTCATATGGTATTATGTTATGGTATGGTATTTGGAGGATGCGACCTATATCTGAGGCCATTTGCGCCATGAGGGAAGGGATGGTAGGGTGGAGAGAAACCCGGCGTCTTCCTGCTCTTAACGAAAGGCGCCAAAGGGACCATGATTTAACGTCCCATCCGACGGACGGAGTGCTACGGTACATTTGAAGTGCCCTCCACAAGGCACTCAAACGAATCGGGCTGACTTTGACAAATCTCTGCCACTGGGTTGAGTTTTACCCTCACCTATTCAAGCAAAACTTCTGGATGAATCTCAAATCTCTGAGATTTGAACCCGGTTCGGCTGGATAGGAAGCTAGCCACCACACCAACCCAATCCCTACCTGTGATTTAGTCCGGGTTGAGTTTTACCCTAACTAATTCAAGCCAAACTTCTGGATGAATCAGAGAGTGAGTGATATTGGGAATTTTAACCCGGTTCCACTGGATGTGAAGCCAGTACTCTAGCCACCACACCAACACGATATCCATCTGGTATCTTTTACTGCCTAGAGTTTTACCCAAACCTATTCAAGCCAAACTTCGGGATGAATCAGAGAGTGAGTGATATCGGGGATTTAAACCCGGTTTGATTGGGTGAGAATTCAACATTCTAGCCACCATGCCACCCATATCCCAGTGATGGTAATAATTAGAGTGCGTTGGATCGTTCTTTATTCTCGTGGTTTGCAAAGTGGCAGCTTTCCCCGGCACTTGTAGAGCCAGGGGAGCGAACCGTGACGTGTGGAAAATGGCTTCGAAAGGGATGGATGATGGCAGTGGGTGGGGTTAAAGGGCCCCGCACCCCCTCCCTTTCACCCCTTTTGCGCGAGGGAGGAAACGATATAATCGATAGCGAGAGCCGTCTTCAACAGGACCGCACACCACCATACTCCCGCAGCGTTCAATCGTCTGAAAAGTTTCATTATATCCACAAACGGCCCTTTTTTTGATAGGGCGAAATTTTCATCGCAAATCACTTTCACTCATGACCCGCCCCATCACCTTTATTGCGACAACAAATTGTTTTTTTTTCTTAAGCGGTATCTTCCGTGCGTGTTATACTTGGCCAATATTTGTGACGGTGACGCTGCACAAATAACTGGAAACGGTGAACAAGTTCCTGTGGTTTGTGAATTTGCTTGCATTTAGACACAACATCAGGGCTATTTAAAAGAAATATTCATGTGGCGTGTGTACGAGGGAATTTTTTTACGGGAGGATTGACAGTGCTATTTCATTTTATCGTAGTGAATTTGTGGAAGACTAGATCATTTTGGTATGATTCATGAGAAAACCAAATTTGATTCTGAATTTGAGTTGGAAATTAGATGGCCCTTCATAGTTTTTTACTTAATAATTTGATTCCGCGAACTTATAATCCCGTTTCAGGAAAATATATCTTCTGTAGCTATATTTGCAGTAATTGTATAGGTTAAACTGGAATACACTGGATGGCGTTGGCGTGGATAATTAGCTAAAGGTCACGGTTACGAATTTGATTTGCCCAAACCCATCAATTTTGATTAAATGGCTGAATGATTGAGATTCACGAAATGCTAGCTAGCATTGAAAAAAATGGAGATAGTTTACAATCATTTACATGTCGCAGCAACTGTTTGCAACATGAAAATCATTAATAACAATCTGGAGCTGATTAATAGCTGTGATAAACTTCCCCTTTGCTCCAGTAAACTGAGACACTGGTTGTTTTTCCACATGTACTCTCCAACTACTACTGCGTTAACCGCTTCATACCTTCAGCTCGACAAGTTTCTTTTGGTGATTGATTACTTGATTGAAATGCACACCATCATATTAAACTTTTAAGGGCCTATTAAGAAGATATTAACCAGTTTAAAAATTTTGACTATTGACCATTGAATCTATTCCTATTAAAAAAAATAATTTCTTAGATAAAAGTTTTTAATTCCTGAGAGTAAGGAAAATGCTGAAGATGATATGCTCTGTTTACCCTGCAAATTTCAAGATGATAGCATCAGTCTTACGCGAATAATTCGTCACAAAAAATATCGGTTCAGAGGTTGGTTTTCATCCTATTAAGGCTGTGTAATTGCCATGTCAACTACGAACCAAGTGCCAAGAATGGATTCTGCTCAGTTTGCGGACAGCGAACGCAAGCAGGGTGCTGCCTATCGCCCCGCTGCATTGAAGGGGCTAAGAGATCTCCACTTACGCACTCTAAATAATCCTTTGCGGCTTAACGGCTACGGATTGGTAAAATGGACTCATTTTTTTTAAAGAGCCATAATGCTACAAGTCTACTTTAGTTCACTTTCAAACCATACATTTTAAAAGTTTCATCCCTTCTCCCCACAAGAGGTCACGGCAAGACGGTCGAGGCATACCTTGGAGATCCTCGTATTTTAGGTTGGTTCAAATGTTATTTTTAATTGGCCAGAATATCGCAAAAACATTGATTTTTGCGATGTGCCATAATGTACTCGTCCTATTTAAAGTAAACACCTCGAAGCCTGCGTTAGCTGCGTGGGCCTAAGGGTGGTTTAGAGGATAATGTCAATTGAGCTGAAGGTCATAACAAATGATGCATTATGAATAAAACTTTCCCTTACATCCCGTAGATGCTATTGCTATGGCAATACTTTTGTGATTGCCGGGTTTTACGAGTTATTCAGTGGCGAAGTATTGTTCAAATAAACGGATCATATCCATACACAACGTGGTGACTTCATTTTGTTTAACTTAATGTGAATTTGATTTTCAAAAGGTTTCTAATGAAATTTCATCCGCTAGCATATTTGCTTTATAAGAACAGACTAAAATTCATTCTTCGTAAAGCCCTGAAAGAGAAAATTCTGCTAAATTTGAGATAATTTTTGAAAAAAAAAAACACTTTTTAATCCTTTATTAAATTATTTTAACTATTCTCTTCCTTCTCTACTAATTTCACTAATTTTTTCTCCGAAAAACAGTTACTTTTGGGAGAGTGTTAACTATAAAGGTAGTTTAAAGGCAGCTGGCATTCAAATTTGCATGTTTTTACTTACTAATCACCTCACCTGGTTGATTTTATTTCCGTTTAATCTATTGATACAAATTTCTGTCTTTACCTTAATAGATAATCTGATATTTTCTCCTATCTTTTATTTTAACCTAATACCCCTCATTACGTCAACTTGTATGCAATTGCTGCTCAATAAAGATGGTGTGAAATCATTCAGATGGAAATTATCTAATAGTCCTTTGTGATATGGACCCAATGTATTGAGGCCGTTAAGCTGTTATAAAGCCATTTCGGGTGAGCAGCATTTTCAGGTCTTGATAAAACTTCAGTATAATTGGTAGATTGTGTCGTATTCGACGCACCCCGCAAATTACTCTGGGGTTTAAGCCCTGGACCATTAATTGCCCCTCCGAGGCAAGCGATCGGGAGGGATTTTGCCGACGAATATATGTCCTCCGTCCCCCTAGGGATTACGTGCCCATTCTGTAGAGTGATGTGCGGAATAGAAATATCCTACTGCAGGCATGTATGCCTCTTGAGGCACTCCGCGGAAAATTATTACCCAACCAAGATTGACTGATGGAATGGAAGGTGCAATTTAGCTTCCCGAGAGAAAAGGCCTCAGCAGATTTTTGATTGTCTGAATGCGAGATTGTTGCGTGAATTTCATCGTAGCACTATTCATCGTAGTACTATTTTTTGTAACAATTCATCTTTGTTCATTCATTAAAGTGAGCAAGCAAGTAAAATTAAAGGGAATGGAAACGTATGGTGATTACTGATTCTGTTCAAATACTGGCGGTTCTCTAAGGTGCCTGTATGCCTATCTATCTAAATAACAGCCTGCAAACCATCTAGTGTTTGGCAATCGTTGCGTACTTAATAAGCTGAGACCCTGTAGTACGTTGAGATTTAAAATGTAACTTTATGGCAAAAAAATACATTTGGATGGTAATAGCTCCCATTAATAATGCATAGTTATATATACCATGTAAATATATAATACAAAAATAACTCATGAGGGTAAATACCTATACATTTCATTCTTAACAGTAACTATTAATGTGAACTCTTCATGTAAAGTCTCCGGAGCCAGTGGAAATAATTGTGGTGGTGATTCAGGAGTTAAGCCTCTGAGCATTTATTATGCATAATATTAAGAAAGTTACTATAATTAAATAGCCTCGGGAGAGATTTTAATGAACAAGGATGTATTGCATGTTGCCTCAGTATTGAAAAAGAGAAATACATTAGGCATATAAAATATCATAACAAATATCGTGAACTTGATAGGGTATTTCCTCAATACCAGGATATTTCTTTGAAATTAGCAGATCAACTATTACCTGCCTTGATAATTGAAAGTTACTTGCGAAGTAACCAGCTCGGCGAACAGAACAAGGCACATGCTGTGAGGTACGAAATGTATGTACTTTTATTCACAGACAGGTAAAATTATGTTAATTTGAAGAGCAAGTTGACCCGTTCAAAATTTTACCTGTATACTTTTTAAATGGTTTTATACTCATGGTGGGGATGTAGCTTTAACTTTATAAATGGCAGACAGAGTATGGCGTTTCATTGCCCATGCGTGCGATCTTTAGACTGCTTAGCACCGCACATTTAGTGACAGGTTCGTCCCTTTCCAAGCGCGTCGTCAAGATTGCATTATTCAGAATCTGCTAACGAGTTTCCAGTTGGTGGTAATCTCTGAAACTTAGTGCATCACGTTTAGGTAGGCGAATCTAGCCCAGACTTATCCCTGCATACCACCACAGCATCATTCATATTATTACAGAAAGGTCTTTACTACCATTCCCTATAAATGCTCCATTAATACTGCATATACAGTGACAAATGAGGTATCATTTTAAACGTTGAATCACCGGCTTCTGACGAAAAATACAATATCAATCTCAAATTTCACTATTTAACCGTTAATTTTACTTAAAAGCTTCGATTTTTTCATTTCAATTAATCGCTAGAGGCAAATCGAATCCACACATTTTTTTATTCCAAGCTTCAAAAGAAGGTTTAAAAGCTCGCTAAATCCATATATTAACCAAAGAAACGTAATAAAAGCAGGAAAAAATATTAAAAATATAATATAAGAAGCATGAATATTGTTTCTTGTTCTCTAAAAAGATATTACCGTTTGTAAGGAGCTTACAAGATAATGTGTAATCACTAATAAATAAAAATATCGTACTGAAAGTAATCAATAATGTACAGCTGCATGTAGCATTTCGTGGAGTTCGTACACTCTGTAATATTTGTTTTTACCTAAGAAAATCATAGCAAAAAAGTTGCAGATGAATAAATTCTTACTTTTGATGCTGTTTTTAAAGAAGTTTTGTAAATTGTGTGCTATAATGCAGTAACTGACGTCATTATTGTTCTTAATGGTAGCAAACTCACTTTCCTGGATTATATTAATATGTTTTGTTCATTTTTGTAAGAAAAAAAAGAATAAAGAAAGTACTTCATGACACACCTTCTTCTCTATTAAAAACCCAATTACACAATTTCCATAACCTTTTTATTCCCTGATAGCGTGAAAGTGCGAAAAGCACGGGTTACTTTCTTCATCATCATCACTGGTCAACAATCCTAGGATTGGTTTGACGCAGCTCTCCACTCAGTTCTCCTATCAGCTAATCTTTTCACACCTACGTAATTCTTCTCTTTCACATCTCTCTTTACTTGTTCCATATATTTTGTCCGAGGTCTTCCTTTTCCATTCTTGCCTTCCACTTGCCCTTCGACGATTGTCTTCTTTCTTACGACGATTACTTTCTTAGCTTACCCTAAACTTGCGATTTTGCGCCATTCACTTTTGACGCAGTATCTCGGTTGGTAGCTGCTTCTAGTACTTCCTTGTGTTAACCTATAGCTATAGACATGAATATCCAAATAACTCCAGTTTCACAAAAATCTTATTATGTCACAAAGTTAATTTTCAGTCAAAATTTTTTTCGTGTAGGAAGAAATACAGTGCGACATTATTTTGTTGAAACTTAGCAATTAACACGAAACGGACGAATAAATATTGGTGAGACTTGCATTCACGACCTCATAGTTAGTTGTTGACGGTTGTTAGTGGATGCTCTACTTTTTTTTAGAATCAATGAAGATTTTCAAATTTATGCAGTATTTTCAATCCCTAAAACGCCTGTATCATAACATTACTATTGAAAAATTATAGCCCCGGATACAGATGAGCTCGGCAACTGATAAAAGCCGCATTTATACCTAGGCTTAGGATAATATTATCTACAAAGGCGTTCATATGTACCCCTTTTTCACCGGAAGATAAACAGTTTCAAAAATATCACAATGAGGGGAAAATTTTTGTTGCCTCGTATGTGCTAGTTTCGGTTATCTAGTGATCTTAGGAAGTTAGAGATAATATTTCGCTGACTTCCTCACGTAATGCGGAGCACCCAGCAATACCTTGAATGATTTAATTATTTCTTCAATTTTTTCCTTGTTTTGAACGAGGAATGTTTTTCACTAGGACCTTCTTTATCTGAAATCATTCGTGGGTCTCTGAAGTAGTCAATTTGCCATAGATGCATAAGCCAGTGAAAAAATGACTCTAAAAAAATTGTATTCATTAACGATACGCAAAGGCCGACTAAAAAAAAGTAGACCGCTTTGCTGGTTTTGTAAACGACTTTTGACAGAGATAGTACTGCGACGCATACTGTCCTTTCACCGTGTCAAACCAATTCAAAGGAACTACAAAGATGAGGCATTTACTCATAACACAGAAATTGAATTTGTGCTGACGAAATGTTTTGAAATAAAAAAGATGACTGCAGTTGCAGTATAAGTCTTTCAATAGTATTGTAAATAAAATATTTTGCCCGTTAAAAATATTTATCTAACATTAGTATTTAAAAGAGATCATTTAAAAAACAGGGGAATAATGTTAAAAAAATTATGAGAATGAGCAGTAATGCAACAAATTTTCATGCTTAGTTCTGCTGCAGGTCGCTAGAGATTCAGTTGACCGCTTGCTCGCTAACACCTTTCCTTTCTATTAAAAATAAATCATATTGTTTAACTTTCCCACAACTATTTAAATGCATACGATGTATTTCGGCTCACAGAGCCATCATTTGGTGCGTTACCTTGCGGCCTGAAACGCGTAGTACTCATTTTTATAATCGTGGAAAAGTAAAATTATATTTTATATTAATGTGTCGAACTTCTACTGTATCTCGCGTGAATTGGTTGAATTTATCTTTCTTTTCATCATACGAGGTGCCGTTAAGGACTAAAAAGTTTTTCCTAATTCATTCGAAAGGTATTAAATTCGTGTTACTTCTCCACGTAATCTCCCAGGAGATGTACACATTTTTTACAATGTCAACGCCATCATTCCATGGCAGTGACGAATTTTCTTAAGGAGTCTATTTTGCCACTGGGAAATCACCTGGATGGTTTTAGTTTGTCGTCATTCGATGTTCTTCCCTCATTAAAGTATCGTACCTATGGACGCACTTTCGACACATCCATTAACTCCATCGCCACGCATCTCCTTCAACTATCTATTTATTTAAAATGGAGTCACACCACGCAAATGCAGAAAACGAATGATTGCACGCGGTTCGTGTAAAGAAAACGTCGTCATTTCAAGTATCTAAAACATTTCTCATTCATTATGCCGCCGAAAAACTACTATCAGTCTCACAGTTCAGCCATCTCTGTCACGTATCGACAAAGAGTGCGCGCTCCTTTTAAAAATGCACGTGTATCAATTTGATTCCAATGTGGGGAATAAAAATTGGAGTCCTTATAACTTGAATGCACCTCGTACATATGTACCGAAGATCTGTACCGAATCCAATCTGCGGCTTACTGCAGTGAACCGAGATGGATTACCTACTCTCAAGCATACGTCCCACCCGTTTGAATTTGGCCGGAATGAGGCGAGAATTGAAGGCCGTGCAGTTTGGGGCGCTATCTCAAATGATAGCGCCCGGGAAACTCTGTTAATTAAGCAGTCACAGAAATGCATTCTGGGTCGTAGTAGATTCACTTCCATTTGGGCCAAGATTTGAAGAGGGTGCACAGCTCCCCTGAAAGCGATCATGTTTTGCTGTTTTAGAGTTTTTACTTTTTTTCTCTTTATGGTTAAGTTTACCTTATTAAAATACTACCGAAAGGTCTTCTTCTGCCATTTCATATATGTTCCGTTAATATTGCACCTACAGTGATAAATGAGGTACTATTTTAAACGTTGAATCACCAGCTTTTGACAAAAAAAATACGACCTTAATCTCAAATTTCACTATTTAACCTTTAATTTGACTCAAATATTTCGATTTTTCCATGTCGATTACTCGCACGAGGTACATCGACTCCACACATTTTTTAATTCTAAAATAAAAAAAAGGTTTAAAAACCAGTTATACCCATATATAAACCAAGGAAACATAACATGAACAGGCAAAAATACTATAAATAAAATCTAAGAAGTATGAAGAATGTATCACTTTCTCTAAAAAGATATCGTGTGAAACTTAATAGATGGCGTGTATCACTAGTAAATAAAAATATCGTGTTGAAAGTATTCAAGATTGGACCATTTTATAGAGTTTGCATTTTCCGTGATATTTATTCTAGCGTTAAAGAAACTCATAACCAAATAGTTACAGACCGCGACATTGTTATTTCTAATGTTGTCTTTAAAGAAGTTTCGTAAATTTCGTGCCATTATTCAGTAACAGACGTCATGGTACCAAACTCTCTTGCCTTTATTGTAGTCATATGTATTGTACATTTTTGTAAGAAAACAAGTATAAAGAAAATACTTTATGATACCTTTATGACACCTTCTCTATTGTAAACCCAATTACACCGTTTCCTTGACATATTTATTCCCTGATAGAGTGAAAATGTGAAATTTTCGCAAGGGTTACCTCGTTACTTTATAAACGTTTATAGCACGAAGACTGGGAAAAAAATTATGCCAATGTCAAAATTAGCCCGTCAGTCAAATATGAAAACTTAAAAAATAATGAGGTGAAATTTTAAAATTTTTAAATCACAAATGATGACAATTGTTTAGGATATTTATTATGAAAATACCAAGTTCAAAGGTTTAGCTTAAACCGAGCCATTAATCACGGCAGAGCTTTCGAGTGAGGTGCATCTTGTTTAGTAGCGTTGCTGTTTAATGGACGAATAACAAATTGCTATAAAGCCAAAGAAACAAAATGAGAATGGTGTGATGGAAATGTCATAGCTTTGACTCCAAACGATTATTCTAAGTCCGTGCTCCAAACCTATCTGAAATCCAATAAATCGCATTGGTGACCGTCTTTACAAAGTTTGGATGATGCAGGCCAATCCCGTAATAAATTTTTCCCATCAATATGGTTAGTACAATACTTATTATGCATAATACTTTGATCATACAACAATAAATTTAGAGTTTAAAGCAAACTAAAATTATTAATAACGAGGCTCTCAAATCGCCTTTCGAGGGTTCAGGGTTATTCTTTACAAGTAGATGAGTTCAAAAACGTAAGTGAAAGAAAGTGATTGCAGAGGAAACCTTATGTTTCTGGAGCATGTTGAATTATGTTCTACCGACTTTGGACAGTTGAATTGACCGTATAAAAAACCGTTCCTTGCAGTGGAAGAATCGAGTTTGGTGGCCTAGGCGGTTGAATCGGATCAAGCCTTAGTATTCCTCTATGGAGAAGTACGACAACCCTCAATATAAGCCCAGCCCCAGGATAAATAGCTTGTCTACTACGAAAATGCAACTTTGTAAAAAAGTAGAACTTTGCGTAGTACACAAATGTATCTAGGTTGATTATTGCATCATGACTATGATGTTTATCTTTTGAAACTGCAATCGGTATTTGGAATAAATATCTGCTTTTAACTTTTCGTATTCAATTTTCTCTCAAAATTTTCATCGGAGGTCTAATTCCTTGCTCGCATTACTTTTTTCAGTACAATCGTACAAATTATACATGCATTCACACCACGATGATGGGATTGTGCCGCACTCAAGCGCAAAGTGATCAACTCGATGGTGCTCCGGCGGAAAATAAAAAACAGCGTCCTTAATAATAGCGTCAACAATCCTATAGTTATTTAATTCTATTAATATTAATATTAATTAATAATATTTAATTTTTCTGAACGACAAATTACGATTTATAGACCACGAATGTTACAATAAAGGATATACACTCCTTTTTTATCATACCCTCCTTCAATTAAATTTTAATTCTCTATTTTATTTAAGTAGAACTAGCTTCCAATGTCGATTTAATTACGACAGAGGATTTTTCAGTCAGCCACAAAACGGTTTTCACCCACTGCGTACTTAAATGGGTTTACACAAGTCACCATTTGAATTACTAATGAGCTAAGAAATCTGAAATTCATGGGGAAATACGAAATAAATGGAGATATTTATTGAAATTTATATTCGTGATGATGTAATGTATCTGATTTATTACCTTTCAACGCTATTTATTGCAATTTTAATCAGCATAAAATTTGTATAAAGAAAGATTGGATTTCTTCCCAGTCCTCGCTGCGCAATGGAAATTTTGTAAAACCAAAATCTAAAATTCGGGTGATTGGACATTCTTCCAAACATTGGGGTGTTTTCAACAAAAAATTCCATTTTGAATTAAGGATTCTTTCTTATAACTCGTTGTCTCGGGCGTGAATTCATGGAATCGACTCAACACAGTGAAATGTAAAAAAAACTTGTAATTTTTCCATATATTTAATACTGTATGACGCAGGTTTCAAAACTTGGCACGTCATCAATTAGTAGCCATTAATTGAACAGCTTATGGAGATGGTGACTCATCCCCTGCTCAGTACCTCTACTAGCTTCCCAGAGGGAAGTAGAGAAGCGCGCAAAGGTAGAACCGGCATTTTGCGAAATTTCATTTTTTTTAAGCCATACAGATAATTTCCGATTCGCTTGGTTGGAGTTCGGATAATTGGAGTTCTACTGTACAAAGTTTTTTTTAAGAGCAATTCTTAAGCAAAATACGCAGAATAAAACCGGTTGAGGGGGAATGATGCGCCCTCTTAACTTCCTCCATACAGCCAGTCGTCTTCGAAGAGGATTGGCGCGCCCCTTACGAGAACATCTCAAGGTGCCATTGTTCCTTATTCTAAAGTGAAGGCGGCGCCACGCCAGGATGTGGGAGGAAAGGGAATCACAAGAGGCGGAGAGTGGTCTGAGGAGAGGCCGGAGTAAGGAGCAGGAAGTCCCGGCAGTAATGACGACCTTTTGTTTCCTCGGGGCCCACGCTGAGAGGGACTCGAGAGGCTGTGAAAGGGCCGCGAAGGCAGGACCTCTGATGTGGGGGCCAGGCTCTCAAAAGGCTTCCCCCCGCGAGGCAATAGAGAAGAGGTATGCTGAGAATTCGGTGCCTACTTCCTCGAAGAGGATAAGAGGTGCAGGAATGTCGCGAAGAAATAAGATGGCCGGTGCGAGAAACGAAGTATTGATCACTTAAGAAAATAATAAATTTTATCAATCAAACTTTATCTCCTGATGGCCGAACAATGATTGGCGTTGGTGCTATAATATATGGTAATGCACTAGAAAATACGAATTGTTTCGCTAATTCTTATGGCGATAATTATCAAAGCAAAGGTATAATGTATGAAATGGTTTCAGGCATGACGTGGTGGAAATACGATATATCCATGATATTATGTAAAAAAATGGTAATTTTTTCACTTTTCACACCAACAAAGAGATTTTCACAAAACTTGGTGTCATATTTTAATCAAAATTTGTAGTGTCGTAGTCAATCGGAAGCTAGAAACTCTCGTTAATTGTGCACAAATATGATAGTAAATATTTCTAAAGAAAACTTACTCGTTTATTTTCACTTGGTATGTTCTACATTATTTGTAACTTCAAAATGATAGCTAGATAATTTATAACGAGTAGTGCCTGAAATTTGAGGAATAAAACTGTGTGTGATTTAATTTGTGAATATCTGTTCATCCTCATCTGTGTTCATCCGTTTGTCTGATAATCCAAACCGCCTCACTTTCTTTTCATCTGAAGGAGGTATGTTCACGATCATACGATCCAGAACGAACACTATTCTCGTAGGTTATAAAAAATATTTTTAATCAAAAATGAAGACATCAAATGCTCTAAAAGGGTATCTATGTTTAATATATTGTACTAATGTGGATAAATGAAGATTTGCTCTTTTAAAGAAATACTTTCTTCCGCTATTAGAGCCAACTGCAGAACCATTTTCAAATAACAAGCCGATTTCACTCCTTCCGCAGCATACCATTTTTAAAAGCTGAAAAAGTAGAGCGATGACGCATGTTAATTTTATGAGCAACCCTTTTCTCGTCAAATATTGGCCATAGCAAAAGTTTTTTTTTTCTGAAAATAGCATTTATGTACTTGAAGTAGGTTGTACAACGTAACCTCTGGGCTGCATTCCATTATATGATGGAATGTGTTTCTAAGGATATATGTTAGTCCTGTCAATGTTTAACCTTGTTTTTTGTTTAAACTTATGGTTATATAACCCCATATTCGTAGCGATTCATGAACAGTTCCCGATGGAATATGACACTACAAAATTTAATTGAAATCTGAGACCCAGTTTTATTACACTCCCCTTGTAAAACTCCACCACCGACCATGGTTTCGACATTCTCCGTTATTTTCAAAGTATAATTTCACCTACTCCAAGTACACAAATGCTATTTTCAGAAAAAAACTGCTGCTATGGCAAATATTTGATGAGAAAACGGGTGCTCATTAAATTAATATGCATCATAGCTCTACTTCTTTAGCTTTTAACTAATGTATACTGCAGGAGTAAAATCACCTTGGTATTTGAAAATGGTGTTACGGTTGGCTCTAGTAGCTGAATAAAGTATTTTCTTATAATAGCAAAGATTTAGTTATCCACATTGGTCTTCAATATTTGTGCATTAATAACATTTGATGGCCATATTATTTATTAAAAATATTTCTTATAACCTACGAGATAAGCGCTTGTTCTGGATCGCGTAGTCGCGAACATACCTCCTTCAGAAGAAATGAAAGTTATCCGTTTAGGTGGTTTGTGCTATCAGACAAACGGATGAACACAGATAAGGATGACCATATATTCACTAATTAAATCATACACAGCATTATTCCTCAAGTTTCAGGCACTACTTGTAATAATCCTAAGCTACAATATTGAAGTTTCAAATAATATATAGATATTACCAAGGGAAGCGTACGAGAAACGTTTCATTAGAAATATTTACTTTTATATTTTTGCATAACTAACGACGGTTTTTTAGTGATTCAGGGAATTTTTAATTTAATTTTATAAATATGTAAAAAAACGTTCTTGCCAAATCTTCTACTCTCATTTAATTAGAAATAAGATAAGACGAAAGTAGCCACTCACTTTTCATGAGTTTGTGACGTCATTACAGAACTACTAGTGCCAGGAGATCAAATAATTGAGAGAAAAACGCTCAGAATATAAGGAACAACAATGAGCAACGCAAAGAAGCTGATGCAAAGAGGAGGAGCGTAGCTGAGAAGGATGTCCCGCTCGGCAAGTATCACGGCACGATCAAATTTAATGGGAATGGCTTCATCCCATTACTAGTTCGTCGCAAATAGCTCGAGAAATAGGCGACAGGTAGAAGAACAGGAAATGAGTCTTTTTATTTTTCAATGCCTATCACCATCAAAGAATGGAGAAAGTAAAGTGGACATTGAGGGTGGGGGGAGGCAGTTTCTAGATGAGATACTGAGGAGACGAAAGGTATGGATGGAGCGGGGAGGGGATGTTGAAAACAGAGTTAGAGGGTAGAATGTTGGGTAAACGACGGAGAGGAAGGAAGATAATAGGATATTTAGTTGGTTCGGAAGGTAATATGCCTTATTGTGAATGGAGGAGGGAAGCACAAGAAGGGAAGGGAGGCTGCTAGAAGGCTCAAGATCTCCTTGGAAACCTATTTTAATCGGTAGAATACTTTAATAATAATCACTATCGACCATTTTGAAAAATTGCTAACACACCCTTTGCGTGATCTTCGTACACCTGTTAAATGTGCGAGATAGATAGACCCAGGTAAGCAGATATAAAGTGATGAGAAAATGTGGCGATTTTGTCCGTGTGGTGAGAGGCGGGAGGACCTGTGGAAGAACCTATGGGTTACGTTTAACCCTCCGTCGGGCGCAATAGATCTGACAAGCACATCGCGAGTGCTTTTTCTTTCTTCCTGATATTAGGCGGCATAGACCCTTGACGCTCATAGTAGCTGTTTGTTTTGAAACGCTCTATGCAGCCTTCTCGCTTAGTTTGACTTCGGCCGTCCCCACGGGAAGTTGTTTAAGTTTGGATCAGAGAAGCTCATTGCGCCCAAACTCGTCACAATTTTAAAGACATGTATTTTTGATAGGCCGAATATTTATTTAGGTAATTTCACTCGATGGTTCTACGATGTTTACCACTCGATGCTGGAATACATTTAATTAAACATAATTACCTAAAGAGCACTTTAATCACACCTAGCTGGATCGGTTTGGAGCCATATGAAGGGGTGAAAAGGGGTGTATATACTACACGTAAGACATCGTTTAAGTGTTAGACTAGACTGATAATAGTGCATTAACATTTCAAGTTGCAACTCTGAACCATGCTTTGACTTAGAAATGTATTTTCGTATATGCGCCTATCGGGCACATTGCGTCTGACGGAGATTAAAGGGAATGGAAGAACCGGCGAAAATTTGCGAGTGGAAAGCCCGAGTTTGGACTTGAAGAGAGGATATCTTGGCAAAGGGACCAGAGTGCGTAGAGGGAGGAATGGAATGGAGTGGAGGTAGAGGTCATGGAAGGATAGCATGGAGAGTTAGTGATGGGAATAATGGATTCTAGTAGAGGGACGGATCCTTAGAAAGTGGCCGTGTTTGTGTGGCGGGGAGGACAAGGCTTATGGGTCGGAAGAGACTCCCTGAGAATCCCTTTCCTTTTATATAACTCGAACCCTGAATACCTTCCTCCACCTACTTTACCATTCCGCAAACCCTCTCCCCTCCTTCCCTTATCTAACTTTCCGGAGAGACCCATTTCGTGCGCCTAAAATGAGATTTTGAATCGATCTGTCCGGATGGATGATTACAGCGCCGTGGGTTGGGAAAGGGTAGGCTTTTCTTTCACGGTTTTTGGGGGTGAGTTGTAGGGTGGAACATGAGGTTGATCATCATCCAACGCGAATATCATCTCCTGCTTCCGAACCGACTCCCGCCTTTCTTCCGTCTAGAAAGACCTTCCCATATTCTTAGCATTCGCACTCATCTTCGCTGCCAATTGCGAAGCGTCTTTCACGCTCGATAATGACAGACTGTCTCCCCATCGAATATTCTGTGGTTTCAGAGATCTCAGTTTATGTGGCAGTCTTTTTAATCTCCTTCTCGGTTATATAGCTTATTGGGAAATACTGGGACAAGATTTGCAATTTTCGACAAAAAGAAATGTTATCCGACCCGAGTTTCGATGTTACTACATCATTTTCTTCGAAACTCGGGTCGGATTAAATTTATTTTTGTGGAAAATTGCAAATCATCTTTCATTATGAATCAATTCCACTCCATCTCGCTTGATTCCTCGAATTTTACTGGGACACGTTTGAAAATAGTAGCTTTTTAGTATACCTACGCAAATATATTTTTGATTAATCTTCAACAACCCTAAGATTGTGATTTGACGCAGGTACCCACTAATTTATATTCTGAGCTTATCTATTAACTTTGACAAAGCTCTTCATCTTCATATTCTTCCTTGCCTGTTTTCAATTTATTATTCTAGGTCTTCATTTTCCGTTCTTGTCATCAACAGCGATTGTCTTCGACGCCTGAAGATATGGCCGATAAGGTTTTTCCGTCTTCAACTTAAGGATTTCACGGGGCTTCTCTTCTCTATTTAGAATTCTTCTTTTCTCTTTTTTCCGCGTAGAAAGACCTTCCCATTTTCTTAGCATTCGCACTCATCTTCGCGACCAATTTCCAACCATCTTTCACCCTCAACAATGACGGACTGCCTTTCCATCGAATGTTTTAAGTTTTTAGAGATCTAAGTTTATGTGGCCATCTTTTTCAATCTCCTCTATCATTTATCAAGCTTATTTGGGGAAACCGGGGCACATTTGCAAATACTTACGTTTTAATAAACAAGCATATATTTTTTGATCAATTGTCTACAACCCTAATTTTGATTTGAAGCAGGTATATACTTATATCTCTTCTCAGCTTTTAACTATGACTTAACTCTTCTCCAGTACATTCTTCATTACTTATTACATTTTTTATTTAGGGCCTTTTTCCGTTCTTTTTTGACATTGATTTTTTGTCTTTTATATATATTATTTATAATGCTCGTGTGAGTTTATTTCAAATATATATATAAATACACAAATATATATAAATATATATATATATATATTTATTTAAAATAAAAAATAAGCAACTATGTGGAGACATTTCTTCCCTAGCTTTTGATCTTTTTCAATTTTCCATGCATTTTATAAGTTGCCTCTAGTAATTATTTTTAGTCGGCTTGAGTTATGTGTGTAAACTTGTTCTGATTATTGGGTAAGTTTACTTAACACCAGGGTCATGAAGGCACATCTCAAAGAATTGTTTCTGGGGTATATATTTAATACATTCTTAGGTATCACCTGCATATAATGAGGATTTGTTACTGGATTGCTATTATGAATTTATCAAACCCTTTTTTGCCTGAAGATAATATGAATGCATAAAGGTGACA
The DNA here is from genome assembly GCF_921293095.1 of Ischnura elegans. Taxonomy (NCBI): domain Eukaryota; kingdom Metazoa; phylum Arthropoda; class Insecta; order Odonata; family Coenagrionidae; genus Ischnura; species Ischnura elegans. Next base: position 59,136,122 of record NC_060252.1, read on the forward strand.
TAAATGCACGTTATTCCAGGTAAATAAGGAAAGGCAGGTTGGCCAAGGGAAATATGGAATTATAACCTGAATGTAGAATAAAGGAAACATGCACTAGTTTGGAAGAAGGGTGGAAGATGAAGAAGTTACTAACGATAACGAAGTCACAAAAAACGAATACATTTTAAATGTAAACGAATGTGATTGAATGAATGCATGCAAAAGGCGAATGCATTTTCAAAATATGCTCATCTGCGTAGCATATTTGAAGTTAAAATATTTTTCTACATGCTAAAAAATAAATGCTCTTGGATATTTTCACCCGCAGTTATGTTTTCACCGGCTTGTTTTAAATTATACCAGCTATTAACCCATTAAGAGCACAACTAAGGCAATGAAAGACATTGGAAAAGAAAGATTAAAAATTTCCATTACTGATAAATAATCGATTGAATTCATAAACACAAATATCAATTCCTATAAAAGAGTAGAGTAATATGCCCTACATTTTATTATAAAAGCGTCACCAGGCGTAAAGTAAGAAAAGGTATTATAACTTTGGAACTTAGTAATTAACTAAGTAACACTACAGAAACATTGAGATCAATTTCTTACGTGAAACAACGGGCTGCTGTAAACCATTTTTACGAATCAGTGACCGTAGATGATGAATAGGATTATAAAATTTGAGTGCAATGTTAATTTTAACTCCATTTCAATCGTGATAAGCATGGTAGGTGCTCAGGTATGGATAAACGTAAACGGTCGACTGCAGATCAAATTATTCCTCCCCCCACAACGCAGCCGTGTCTCCCTCGCCAACGTTTACGCTATCAGTGGTCTGCTTTGATGCCCCCCTCATTAATCATTCTAGCTTTTTTCCCCCAACAACGCGCTAACTCATGCGCATTATTTTCTGCGCAACTGTTTTAAAGGCGCGCTGCGGCGTAAACATTTAAAATTTTTATGCACACCCATATTTAAGGGTGGAAAATGCGGGGTCAATTGAAATTGGTATACGGAAGTTCGATATTTATTATTCATTATAATCATCAGGCCCGTGCGTACATGGATGAAACGCGTAAGCCTTATTTTTCGCCCCAAAAATACTTGATCACGTCGCGTTTGATTTTCATTAACTGATTGATCATCAAGCCAACTTCTCCGATGATTAATTAACGATATTGCCTTGTGTTTGAATGTCATCCAAGTACAAAGCGTTTCCTGGCAACGCTCTCGCTACGGTAAACATGTATGTGTATAATATAGCAGGTATTTAATTTTTCCTTTGTTGCGACATGCTCTGCGTGCTAGTGGCACCCGATATATTAAAGGGACTGTGTGAGTAGAATACTCTTCGCAATGGAGTCAAAATGGAATTTTGGCTCCATCATTTGAGTCTTTAGACAGCGATTGCAAATATATTTCCTTCTTATACACGGTTGAGTGACTTCATTTTTATCATTTTTTTGATTTTATATACTTTATAATCACCTGCGCTTCACTGTATGCTAGATTACCTTATAATTATTAACAAAATTTACGCTTAAGTTCTACCGACTCAGAAATGATGTAGTGGAAGTTTGGCATATTGAAATAAAATGTAGTTTCACTTTTCTACAATTATTCGATGCTTAGGAGGCGTATCAGCCCACAGAGCCTTCATCTGGAATAAAACATCACAGGGTCTGGTATGGTTCCCTGAAAGGTCTTGTGATAGCCGAAACTCGTTGCACACTTATTTAGAAAAAAGCAACTAACTTTAATTTCAATAGAATTTAAATAGTTTCTTCACTCAAGAATCTGTTTACTTCCTATCTCAAGGGCATATTGCATAACATTATTCTGCTTCCGCTCATCGTTTCAAGCACTGCCCCATGTAATTCTAAGCTTTAAAGATACTGGCAAGAGATACTTTCTCACATCTGTCCAGCGTGTGAGATTGTCTAAAAAATCCACGTTTGGACAGCGGATAAGCCTATTTTCATTGGGCATGTCCTCCATGAAGGCGTTAGTAGATACAGTTGTCGAAAATTTGTTTTTTAATGAGGTCAACCAGAGAAAACCCAATGATTTCTAATTTGCCTCGTTTTTTCGTTTATTCAAAGTATTTAGTGCCCCGAAAAAATCCTGTTGACATAGAAATTGGAAATTGCAAAATATATTAAGAGCCGTAACGAAGTAGGGTAAATATAATTGGGCTGGTAGAAATGTTCTACGGTGGGGAAGATGATGCGCTTAATTGGAATTTACGACGACTGCAATAGTCTCATTACCAAGGGAAATAACATAAAATCTCTCAACGGTATAAAAAATTTTAGTTGATTATTGGAATTCACGAGTTTTCCAGAGGCAACAGAATTGGAGTGATAATTGAGAAAAATATGTAAAATATCGACATTACCACCTCTAGTTTACGGATGAATATAATAAAGTAGGTACCAAAATCTGAACAATCATTCGCAATTGTGATGAATATCAAAAGTGTGCGTTATCCATCATACATCATTGACCCGCACCACCAATTTGTCCCAGGTTGCGTAACTGAATAAATAAAGCCAACTGTAAAGAAATAAAAAAACAATAGAATTGTAAAACTACGTCGTTGCCAGAAGTAATACTTGAACAACCATGATTTAAATGCTGATAGCGAAAGAGAAGTCCAATGATGCTGGAGTTACCTGTATTTTCAAATATATCCTTTATTATAAAATTAATAATAAAGAAATAAAAAATGAATGAATTGAAGAACTACGTCATTGGTGGAAGAAATATTTGAACAACCATGATTTAAATGTTAATAGCGAAAGAGAAGTCCAATGATGCTTGGTGGTAGGTGTATTTTTGAAGTTCTATTCCTACAGTTTTAAAAGTCTCCCAAGGAGATCAAGGTTTTTGGAAATCCTACATAATTCTCCTTCATATTTTGTGTCTCCCATTTAAGGTTCATGTAGCTTCTGCACCGTGCGCAGCACCAACGAACCATTTAGCTCTTTCACTGCTTTTCTTCGACGCTACCTTTCCGAAACCCTCCAGCTAGCCTCCGTGACTCTTATTTGATGTCCCCAGAGGAACACAGTGCGCCCAAAAAGAGCGCTTTTTCGACGGGAAAGAACGGAAAACTGCAATGCTTTTTTTTCGGAGACGCCGCGCGCGGAAAGCACCCAGAGTCGTTACAGTGGCGCAGGACCAGACGTTTCCTCCGCCATTTGACTGATAATGGTGTCCGATTTCTTATTTGCGTTTCTCTGGAAGTTGGTCGATACAGAGGACTACATTGAGGTTTTTCTTGCGGGCTGGGTAATGCTGTGAATCCTCCTCCGCGTCGCAAATGGAGGAATTATCGATATATTTAAAAGAGGATGTCTGTTTGTCTGTCTGCTATGCATTTCCATACGGCTGGACGAATTGCAACCAAAGTTCGTATGTGGATGCATCTTATGTTCCCAAAGCCCGTAGTGCTACTTTTAGCTTGCTTTTTCCGACGCTTTGTTGTGTCGTTTTCTCATTACACTCTGTTGCTTCACGTCATAGAACTTCTGTGGTTGGACATCCTGCCAGGTAGGCACGCCTCTTGACACGCCTAAAGGGGAAACATAACTCAAAGGATTCTACGCTTAACTATTTATCCTCTTGGTGCAAACCTTTTTTAGGGGTATTCGTTCACACGACGTCTACGTTTTTGGTCTATGCACGTATGGACACACAGCGATAAATGTTGTGGAGCTGATCCCGTGCGCAATATACGGAAATCTTTTATTTCCATTATTTGCTGTTACATATGCATACCATCTTCATACCTGCTTTGTTTATTAACATAAAAAGTCTGCCAAGTGACCATGAATTTCAAGTTTCGCTCTTCACTTCCTTGCCAAGCAACGACGGGTGGCCTGCAAGTTTTCAATAAAAGTAACTGAGCCAGATGAGATCCAGTGGAATGACATCCTGCTTTAATGAAAAATACGGCAATTTTTCCACAATAATTTTTAATAATGTACTACGCGTTTCGACCTTCATGTCATTTTGCAGTGCAATGTGAAATAGTTGAGACCAGGAGTTATAATTGTACTGATAATATGGTGATATCTCTTTGCCTTCCACGCCGCAGTACCACAGCCGTTGAAGTAAACCTCGTGAAAAAGTGGAATGAGTGTCGCTATACTGACCACTGAAGTGTCCACTTTCACTCATGAAGCTGAAGCCCCAGAATACCGTCGCTTTTTGTCTGCTTATTTGGCGCGTAAACTTGCTGCTTAGTCTTATTTTGAGAGGTAAATCCACCATCAATAACCGGTGGACGCACTCGGTGGATTTAATATTATTTGAGAGAAGTCTTAAATACCTCGAAATTATATCACCGGAAATATCTAAAGTTTTGTCTTTCAGCAGGTCTATCTTTTCCTCCATCATTCTTTTTCTCCAACTTCCTCAATAGATCGGTGCATTTGATCTTTATTATTTTTCTGTGGTATTTCATTCACCAAATCTTTTAATGTTATTGCACTGGTCAAGATATAATCTGCAGGAATATCATCTGCGCGTTTTTTAAAATATATTTTTCATCGTTCACCTCTATATTAGCGATTATATCAATACATCACGTGAACAAGTTGTATTAAAATTCCTTCTTTCCTTTCACGAAAGCATCTTACCTACATTACAAGTATTGGTGCATAATCCTCTTTCCATGTACCTATTGCTTATCACGATTTATTATACCTAAATATAAACTTAATTTATTTTTCTGGATATAACTCCGACTTTTTGGCCTTCTAAGCCTTTGTTGTTTAGCTGAACCAGTTTTTTTCTTGATGGGTCAATTAATGCCATTTAAATAATTCTGGATTTTATTTAAATGCATTTCTCTTTATCGTTCTTTTATTCGTCTCCGTTGTAGCTATTTAGACCAACATTCCTTGAATAGCTCCCCGCATAGAAAAAAATCGCTTTGTTTTGAAACCGAAGTCATAGTGCTGATAGAAGTAAAAAAGATTGATCGACCTTGAACCATTTTATTCAAGCGGTTTAAGATTTATTTATTTTATCAGCATGCATCAACAATGAAATGAACATTAGCCTCTTTAATGTCTAGTTAACCTGTATCAACGTGCGTGCTGAGATTTAAATCCCCACGTTTTGGTAAGTGGGGAATTAAGGTTGAGGAATTCAGCTATATCTTAACCACGACGGTTATTTCATGCTCGTGGGACGAAATTATCTGGGCACTTTGTCCCCAACAACCATCAAGCCTTTAACCAGCTCAAAAAGATAAAATAGGAATGACCAATTCTTCCACATATCTTAATCCATTTAAGCTTTTGCTCTGTATTTCCTGCAACCCTTGCGGAAACAAGGTACTTCATGTGTACTTAATTATGATCATGGATTTTCTATATACTAATGTAATACATCCACAAATTCTCAAATACCAATTTGAGAACTTGCAGAGGTGAATAGACTTTCCAGCGACCAGTTTATTGCTGCGTTTGTAAAAGTCAAAGAATTTTTTAATGAGTGTCAAAAATGGCTAGTATTTTTTTTTAAATAAAAACGTTTTAAGTGTTTTCTCTCCTTTAGTATCAAAATCTAGTCGTTTCTCAGTGAAGCGATATTTTAGAACTTAATAAACCTCGCATACGAAACATCATGTTCTGACTACATTATTCCCAAGCTTAGAATAAATTTCCAACGTAGTGCATGTACGACTCCGTAGTGTATGTCCTTAGATTGAAATCTGTGCAAGATGTTAATCTGTGGAGATACCTGTATCTCGAAGTATGTGATGGTATTTAGAGGAGGTGACCGACAGCTGAGGTCATAAGGGAAGGGTAAGGAAGGGTGGAGAGAAACCCGGCGTCGGCATTACCTGCTCTTAACGAAAGGCACCAAGGCTCAACGTCCCATCCGACGGACGGAGTGTTGCGCCTAAAATGTCCTCCACAATTCATCAAAGCAGGGATCTCTGAAAATTCTCTGCCACCACCGGGACTTGAACCCGAGCCCACGGGGTGGGAAACCAACAATCTAGCCACCACACCAGCCCGATCCCCTAGCCCTACAAAACACTGATTTGTCCCATTCTTTTTTATGAATGACAAAACAGGGAGCACACGGAACATAGAGCTGAATCGATAAGTGATATTGGAAAGCAGGAATGCTATGGAAGGATTTTGGCCCAGTCCTTGATTTAGAAACAGGAGAATGGAGAAGACGATGTTATGAAGAATTATACAGTCTGTATCAAGAACTGAAGAGTGTAGTGTTAAGTGTTAAGTAGTAGGAGATTAGCATTGGCCGTACATGTGGTTGGAATGAGTGGGGAAATATTTCATATGACAGCTGAGGATATGACAATAGAAGGAAAGAGACCACTGGTGATACCTCGAAAAAGATCGATAGATGGAGTTAAGGAAAGAGTTGCAACAGTTAGAAACTAGGCATAACTGGCGTAACATAGCAGAGAACAGAAGATAATGGAAAGCTTAAATCGTATCATCGCGCGGTCTTCTAGGTCTGATGGCGTAAAGTAAAGTAAGTTTCATGTGAGGAGTCGCGGTATAAGACAAAATACGACCTGATTGAGATGGAGTGATGCTTTTCCTTAAGGAGTTGGTTCCCATGCTGTGAATTCGGCTTCCATTGTTTCCTACCCGTTTGCCTTTCTAAGGGTTGATGCTGGTGAGGTCCTAATGTGGTGGGTGCCTTAGGCGCCCTATTTTCGCTAGCGATTGGGATCCGTTTCGGTTCTGGAGATGGTACCTGATAACGGGCTCCTGCTAGAGTCACGTCGTGGAGGGGATGGAAATGATCAATCCGTGCATCCATTCCTTCCACACGTCGGCTGCTAAGCGAAGGACGAAGCCATTCGCGGTATCGAGCGGGTGTCGCTTCGTTCGGATGAAAGGTATGGACTCCAGAGCATGCATTTGGAGGACTTGTCTCGCCACGATTCATTGTGGTCTATTGTTCACTCGAGGTACTACTGACTGCAGCAGAGTGAGCAACTCCGCCGATGAATTAATTTGCCAGGTTATCGACTGAAGGCAATTTGAGTCTGTGGGAGGCAGTTGTTTTTGGGATATTTTTTCTTCTTTTAAGGGATTGATTTATTTTTTTTAGTAAGACAATATGGGTCGAAAAATGAAAGAGAACTTTTTTGAAATAATAACTCAAACTTTGTTTTTTCATGGAATTTTTTATTAAAACACGACCATGATGTCGACGGTGAAGGTCATATTCTGGTCAGATGGCGTGAGAAAATCCAGAAGATGACCATATGCGTCGGAATCATTACCGTGATTAGATAAAGAAATCTGTGAAATAACCAAGTTTTAGTTATTCATTGAAAACGTTCAGTAAATTCCACATAATATCGCCGGAAATCACCAACTTAAAGAAAAAATTATGTATAAGAAAATGAAAAGTAATTTTAAACGAATAATTTTCTATATTCGCCATAATTTATTTACTTTCTTAGCGCATGAAATTGTTTTAGGCTAGAAGTGGAGGAAATCCGATGCATCTATGATATTATACGTAAATAAAAATTGTGATTTCCACGCTTAAATATATGTACAACTCCACTGCCGACCATGGCTTCAACACTAAATCATTTTCGAGGTAAACCATTTTTCACAAATAACTTTTTGCGTTGACCAGTTTGTGCTATCAGATTTCTCGTATTAATTAGTTAATCTTTGGTAATTATTATATTTATTACCACATTGAATGGAGAATGGACAGAAAGAATGATCAGAAATGCATTTCAAGTCTTTGAAGTCAATTCGAGTTTGCCTTCCCAAAGTGGTGCTTTTACTTCCTGCAATAGATGTTATTGCCAGGGCCGGCTTCATTGCTTGCGTTTATAATTTAGAGGTTGTCAATCATCCATGAAATCCGTCGCCTTACTCTCTCTTCGTGATATTTTCATGTCCGTGCGGAGGATTTAATAATTTTGGCGAGTGACTTTCTATTCCCTCTTTATTTCTCGCTTATCAATTATTAGGGTTTGGTATTCTCCTCATTTTTTGGTTCATTCTTAATTTTTGATTCTTAAATATTTTCACTCGAGACTTTTCAAAGCCAAATTTCTATATGTTGAATAATATTTAAGGCATAAGTCAGTACTGGCGTGTTCTATTTAAAAATGTGTGCACAGTTGTAACAATGAAATTCCCCTGTGTGATGTGGTCAATTTGTACTGCATTATATTTTAGTGGGGCAATGAAATTATTTTTTACTAAAAAAATAACTTGAGATCATATTGTGACTTTATGTTACTTCATCTGAAACCTGTGGGTGTATTTCCTCATGAAATTGCTGTTAATTATAAAATGACCAAAGGCATCATAACTAATTTGTGGCCAGTACAGTAAGGAGGCTGGAATAATTTGTGCGTATCAGCTATCTAAATGACTTGGAATATCTATCTGATGCTTTCATAGGACGTTTCAGGCTCAGTAGCCAAAGCATTCATTAAGTAGGATCCGTTTCAAGGAGTAGAATTACGGTTCTGTTTTTTATGAGTGTGGATGAAATTTTTTTAATCAACGGATTTCGTAACTGCATCGAATTCTGTCGTTGAGAGTACCGAACTTTATCCTTAAAAAAACAAATTCTTAAAATTAAGGGATTATAATGTGGAAAAATAACATCCTCATCACTATAAAATAAAACTTGCCAACCCCACAAAAAGAAAAAAAACTCTTATCATCTCAGGTACCTGTAGCTTTTGGCATAAAGTTCAGGTATATGAGATGAAATGTTCTAAAAAGCTAAAGCCGAGTTGCTCCATATTTATTCTCGAGGAAATGCAAGATTTTTGATTTCCTTGTGATGATTTGTTCATTGAGACATTTATTGGAAGTCACTATAATTTTTTTCAGTTATTCCTGAGTTGCTGAACCATGACACCAATACTTTGGTGTGTATTTTTAATTTGGATTGGCTACACAGAAGAGAGTTACCTGTTCCCATTTTTTTTGCTGTCATGAATGATACTTTCACCATTTTTTAACATCACTTACTCACTTATTCCTTTTCGTTATTCCTAACTCAGTTATTTTCAAATATTAATTTTTGTTTCCGAGTTTTCAACATCATCTCAAGTCTCTTGTTAGTTATCTCTATCTATCAGTCTTATGAGTCCCTCTTACTCAGAGTTTAAGAGTCTATGCTCCGGATTTCAGTTTAAAAGAACTAACATACACATATTTCTAGGAAATAGACATTTTCTTTCCTTGTTCTCTTCTTATAAATGAACTATTTTTTTGCCAACGATTCCCGTAAGGTCATTATGAAAAGACCGTGTTCTCCCGAAAATAAAAGTAAACCTAGCAAACTAAATAAGCCCATTAGTAGGGATCCACGTCGAAACGCAGACTTTCAGCCTCCCTCTCCGAACAAAACGAAGACATTCCTACAGCACGTTGGCTTTCCTCTCTTCCATTTGCATCGGCGCAGTAAACCGTATTAAAGCCCTCTCTTGGCGGCGGAGGTAGTCACCACCGTACCCTTACGACGACGAGGACGACTTAAAGCCAGTTCAAAGACACGAGCCACTTTCATTTCCATAATAGGAAATTAAAACGTGTTTTGGTGGAAATTGACAGTCGCGTCGCGCACACACTATTCCCGTGCTCCTATAGTTTAACCCTATTTATTCAAGGCCGAGAGAGAGAGAGAGAGAGAGAGAAAGCCACTTTTAACGCGGAGTTCGAGAGCAAACGGAATGGAGTGCGTTGTTCCGGTGCAAACCACGTACAGTCGTCCTCTGGGGAAATTAAAGTTGTCTCTCCAGGGACAGCAGAGATGCGTCGCTCGGGAAGGCAGAGGCGTAAAAAAATAAATGAATGCAGAAAGATTCGGAAAACAAGATCGGACACGACCTGCAATTGTTTTACAAGCAAGCTGCGTTCGAAAGAGACATTTTTGGTTTTTGCAACCCTAACATTCGTCTTCTTTTCTTGCATTTCCGTTCGTCCTTACTACTACGCTGCACCAGTTTGACAAGGTTCTAACGGCAGCCCGGTTGGTTTCGAGAAAAATACGTTAACCCATTTCCACCCGCTGTAGTTGCATTGGTACCTCCTGCCATACTGAGCAAATGAGGCTCTTGAAGAAAACTCGCACACTTTTGCTTGTCGTGTTATCACACATATATCGTGGAAACTTGCACTGCAAAGCGGGTGCGAAACGGAAATTCAATATGGACGCCTAATGTATGTAAATTTCATGCAAGTATCATAAAATAAAACATGAAATAGCGTTTTATAAATTATTTTAACTTTCCATCGTCCAAAAATAAGCCTTCTTTGAAGATTTTATCCTTTCTATCGAGAAATTAAACAACATTAGATTCTAACCTCTTTACCACCCACTGCAGCTATATGGTAACGGTTAGTTCTGAAGAAACGAGTTGATTTTTCACCGAAATATTTCATTGAATTACTCAGACGACCATCCGCGCCACGCTTTAATATCTTCACAATGATACGCTGATTTTTTTCTGGGCAGAAATGGGTCAAGGCGATGCGTCATTCCCACTGGATTTGGATGTCCTTGTCCCTGTGCAACTCGGCCACCTTTCTTAGAGATGTAGGAATCCAATTTGAAACCTGAAAAATATTCACTACGATATTACTAGTTAATTTTTCCCCATGAAAATGAATGGTAACTTCAGGGGTGCAGCCAAGAATTAAGACAAGGGGTAGTTTAAGACTCAAATGATAGCGAGGAGTCTGAGAGGTGTGGAATATCCGCTACGGTTAGCAGAAGGTGTAGACCCTCTCCGAGAAAAATTTAAGATAAATTGTTCAAAATAGTGGGTTTTAAGGCTTTCTGAGGGATATTTTACACTATTATATGAGTAATATTAATCCAATTAAGTAAAATGGATTAAACTTAAAATTTTCTCTGAGCTCTGAGGGGGGGGGGTCATACCCCCTCGCTGGTAAGTTATTATTTAATTTAATTATGCTTGAAATTGCAGTGTTGCCGCATTACTTCATCCTCATCCAATATTTTAGAATCCTGTGGAACTAATGCATCGGCAGGGGGTTACGATATTATAAGAAGAGGACTGTAATCATTCTTGACAATATATCTATGGTATCGTTATCTTAAATTGCCATGGATATTTAGACATAAATACCACTTGATACATAGAAAATTGAGGAAAACCCCAAGGCAGTGTCTTATCTGTTCAAACGGCTGCTTGATCGCATAGGTGATAACGTATGTTTTTCTCATCAGCCTCAGCATAAACTTCCTCAAACGTGTGTGATAGCGACTAACGAGCCATACCAGGGGGCAAGTGTTCTCGGAATAAACGGTTGTTAAGATTAAAGATAAAAATCAATCTTTCCAAGTAAAGGAAACTTTTTAATCGACTGTTTGTTGTTCACATTCACAAAAAATCAGAATTTAACCTCATAAAAACTCATTACCTAATTAATACTAATTTTTCGTTACTATTGTCACCAATGCCAATTCAGGCCATATTTGGGCACATCTTTGCCTTCAATAATGCGCAACATTGCAGTGGAGAGTATATTTTCGGTGTTAATTAGGATTTATACTCAAAGCAAAAAATCAATTATAGCCGCTATATTATACAGCCGAGCATTAAACTGTACATATATACTCTGATCTGACGTTATTTGAAACTGAATTTTGTAAGCTATCATCCGAAATTTAATGCTTGTACTCAAGTTGACCTTTGGTCATCTTTTTTTTCTTATAAACGTAGTTGTGTACCTTTTGCAAGACTTGCTCTCCAGTAACGTTACGGGTCTCATTTTGGCCATGGGAACGGCCTACCTCGTATTATTAGTGCTATGGTATATACCAGGTGGGTTGAATAAGTATTCCAACACATTTTATTCATGGTCAGTTATAATTTAAAGAACTTGGATTTTTTTGTGGAACATTTTCATCCATTCCCTCTTTGTCTCGTATAGTTGTATTGACTTCTGATAGGTGACCGCGCTATACGGAGTTGCTAAAATGGGGACTATAACCAAGGTGTGTTCCAAACAACGGATAATGATTGAGTTTCTTTTGACGGAAAACCAACGTATCTCAGATATTCATAGGCTCTTGCAGCATGTCTACAGTGATCTGGCAGTGGAAATAATCACGGTGAGTCGTTGGGTAATGCGTGTCTCAACATCCCAGCTACGTGGATTATGATGAAGTTATCGATGACGTACGACGTTGTCTCCGACATTGGCCAGTAGAATCCTCCTTCTCCTCCCTTCCTCCCTCCCTCCCTTCAAAGTGGCATCAAGCCGTGGGATGGAACGGAGATTATGTTGAAAAATTGTTTTGTCCAGCTGAAAGGTTAGGAAATAACATGGTGTATTTAAATACTGAATAAAATAACCCCTTTGTAAGGTTCACTGTTATTTAATTATGGGCACGACCCGGGTTTCGTAACTTGGTTACATCGTCAGATGACTGATCTTGCATGCATCAGACATGCATACACAAAGTACACAAGTGACAGTGAGGACATCTATCGGAAAGGAAAAGGACTGGTTGAGAGGTGGTGAGGGAGGGGGTGAGGGTTAAACATGGAATGGCATAGTGAGAGGGGGGCCCTCTCAACCAGTCCTTTTCCTTTCCGATAGATGTCCTCACTCTCACTTGTGTACTTTGTGTATAGATGTATGATGAATGCAAGATCAGTCACCTGACGATGTAACCAAGTTACGAAACCCGGGTCGTGCCCATAATTAAATAACAGTGAACCTTAAAAAGTTTTATTTCCTTACTTCCTATATGGAGAGGTTTCACAAAGTAAAGCCTAAGTTATTAGTTATAAAATAACCCCTGTTTCAGAAAATAAACGTGTTGAAACACGTATTGAACTCCCCTCGTAATAACGGCTGCAGCTGCGTACAGATGAGGAAGATATTGGCTTGTTGTTATTATTTTAAGAAAAAAATATCAAAATTATCTCAAATCATAAAGTTCGAGGCACTGCTATCCGAGATGTTCACTTGATAAGGAGTACATCAACCCAAACTGTATTTAACTAACTCCCGGAAAAAAAAACTCTGTGGCTATTAATTGATTTGATGAGCACCAGCGCCTTCCCCTTAATTCTGCTTCAAGTAGTGGCCAATATTGAATGAGTTGCTGTGCAGCAAATGGGGAACAATTCGTTTTTATGAGAATGGACAGTTATTAAGTGGGCTATTATAGTCCTTAGAAGTATTCGAATATTGCGGTAGTTGGTGAATTATTGTTTTTTTGAGAAAAACTTGATTAGTCTTTCCGTGAATAAATAGGAAAAGAACGACTAAAATGAAGAATTTGGTAATTGCAAAGCTGAATAAGTGGAGAATTTGCCTATTTTCCCACTTAGAGCTTATTATTTTTTTGCAATTGCAAGCTCAGGTCACTCAAGGGTTAATAGCGAATTACTTTAAATTTAAGGCGATTAGAAAATCTTCTGCTCCGGAGAACGGCGGATACCCATGCTGCTTCGTTCTACAAAAAGAAAGAAGGGCAAGTATAAGTGGGAAATAAAACGAATCTATCGGTATTCCCATTATAGAATCGATAAATTAAGGCCTGCCAACTTTTGAATTTTTTTATGTGCAGGGAAACTGAAGAGGAAGATTAAGTGCTTCGGAAAAAAGGGTTATTCTCTTATGTTCCTTTTCGAGAGATGCAAACGGAGAGAATCGCTTCGAGGGGTGAAAATAAAACTCAGGCAGCAGAGCAGCTTTTCCTGCTAATGGCCATAAATTGAAATGCAGCGCGTCGCTTCGGGGAAGAGAAAAAAATGAGAGATGGGAGAAGGAGCCATCTCCCTATTTGCTCCCGATTGGAAACGATCAATTTATGAAGTGTAACATTGGTCGCCATGGCTCGGTGGGGAAGGGTGATGATGCAAGAACCACCGTGTCGGTCGCATGCCATTGAGCTCCCATACCAATGGGATTCGTTTCGCCTAAACAGCTGAATTTATTTTTTACCTTTACGACCTTCCTCCCGAAGGCTGCCACATCTTCAGTCCTTCCGTGTTTCTGCACTCTCTTACCTAACATTGAACAATTCCTTAATGGTTACAAGTATATTTTCTTTTTTAGATTTTACTTGCTTGATTTTTTTCATTTGAAAGAGATATTAAATAGCTCAAAAGAGGGAATTGAAATAAATTCTTTCAATTTTTCACGTTTATAATGGTGGAAAATTATAAGCATTTATTTTATAAGTAATTATTTTCCACGATTATAATAGTGGAAAATAGGGTGGTTTCCTATTCTTAATAGCTTAATTCGACAGGTTATTGCTCCTGGAGTACGAATTTCACGCTTTTAGATTTTTAAATGACGAGATCTATTTTTCGCGATTAAATGAAAAGTGAAAATTTTCAAGCGCACGAAAACGCGACAGCTATGTATGAATGATGGGAAAAGCCCGAGTTACGTCATTCTGGTTCCAGCTGCCGTTGTGTGAGGCCACCAGCTAGGCTTTAAGCGCCGCTAGGAGGAAGAGTACCCTGCTATCAGGTAGCGCTTGGCTTAAATAAGGATTATAAATACCCTATCAAACGAAGGAAACTTTCCGACCATAGACAATTTTTATAGGTGATTATTAAGAGATGTTTCCCTAAGCTATGTGCCTCATGCATGCATTGGTAATCTCAGACGATGTAAAACTCCTGACTACTAGTACAGCATCTGGGTCTCTATCACGTCACTTGGAGTGGCATCGCATGGCCGCTAATCTGGCCTTTTTCAAATTAGGTTAAAATTGACCATTAACATTCGTCTAAATTGGGATTTCTAAAGAGAAGATGCGGAGCGCGAAAAAATATTCTTATTCAACTACCTCTCATTGATATGAAGAAAATAAAGTCATATATGGCAATTTTTGGTAACATACAAACAATAATTTTAAGTTATTCCGTTGATGATTGCTTAAGACATTCGAAAATCAGAAAAGGAATACATATTTACTTCAAAATTTCATTAAAATCTGAATTTATTATCTTTGAACTTTTTCAGTAGGTACATTTTCTGCTCTTTGCTGTTTTTTGTTTGTTTTGTAATTGAAAGGATTGCTAAATACATTCAATGTGATGAATGTAAATGTCATTTTCACTTTGAAATTTCAGTCTTTCAGAAAAGAAATTCGTTACGTGAAAAAACTGTTGTACTTACATTCAATTGAGATAGATTGCTGACGTACGATGTAGTTAGACAAGGAAAATAATCATTCTTATTTCGAGCAGAATACCTGTGTACTTTTAGATTGTGCCATTACCATCCATTACTGAAAGCCTTACAATTTCAAACTCCATCTAGCAGTCAGAATCGTTAGCAATTACTCTTCTCTTAACACTTAAGTGGCCTCTTAAGTTAATATTTTTCTGCTTGCCTTACTTTGAGGGTGCCTCAAGCGGTAAGTCACTCCGAATATTTAGACAGGGAGCCGCTAGAGACGCGGGGGCTGCGCGCAAGGCTTAGATTGCTTGAACAATGGTGTATAGATATATTTAGTGGTAACACGGAGAGCATCATCTTAGAGTCCCACTACACATATTTCCAGGTCCGACAGAAGCGATAAATTACGAAAGATATTTTTCCGAACAGATAGATATGGGAATTCGTTTTTCCCCCGAACCATGCAGGACTTTAATACATGGTGGTCGTAATTTTATTTGAGCATTTGATTTTTATATGTGGACGGCTGGTGTCCTAACAACCCCTGCCACACGCTTTTTAAAGCAGTTTGAGGGACAGTATGTAGATGCAGATGAATATATAGTGTAACTCACCATATTTGTGTTAGCGTATTCCTATGGGATGATTTTTTTTATACCGAAAGCCAGAGGGGAAATATTCACCGTGCATGGGTTTCATATATAAATGGCGGAAGCAAGCAAACTTTTTTTGCGAAGGTAAAAGATCAAAGTGTTGTTGGTCAACGAGACCGAAAGTGCGGCGAGACGGGTTATGATATTACCGCGGACGTAAAAGGAGTGAAAGGCATTTTTTTGCCTATGTCAGGAAAAGAGAAAGGCCACGAGGGTGACAAGGATTGGTTTTTGAGTCAATGTTGAAGTGGGTGGTAATACAGGGACAGGTGATTGAGGATGAGGCGCAAATTTATTGGGTGGGGTATATCGGAGGAAAGAAAGTCAATGTTGTTATTATCATGAACATCAAAACATTCATTGTCACTTATGGCAGCGACTGATATGAAACATGTATGTGGTTCTATGAATCGTTGAAAGAGTTCTAAAACGGTTTAAGCAATAGAAAAAAATGTCATTTTAAAATTGGTGGGATGCTGATCATCATCGTCGAGTCTGAAATTCGAAGATTCATTACAAAGAAGATTAGTTTGCCTAAGAAATATTTTACTCAGGAGAATTCCATCATGTCTTGTATTTTAAAGCAGTGTAGTTGCGACTCCTCCTGATGAGAAGTTAGTGGTTACCCCTTGTCTTCTACATCGCCGTACTATGACCGTTAGAGTAAAATTAACGTACCTGCAGTGAAATGAGTGTGTCTGTGGTCTCTACTTATACTAGCATGGAGAAGAGCTGGTGCTGCTGTTCATTGTCTTTATTTCGCAAATAAATCGATAATAAGTAGCATTTTCTATGCATAATGTCACATCATGGAAGAGGCCGAATTTTTTCCCCGGTTTAGAGTGATATTCGTTACCACTTAGGGAGCATATTTGTCTGGTCCTAAAATATTCGAAGCTGGTGGTGAGTGCAGTGTGATTCGTTCATTCTCAATATTCGAAATGGTGTTTTTACCTCACGAGAAATAGCACTGAATTGTTATGAAATTGAGTTATTCCATCACCTCGACTGTAAACTCCGGTTATCAGCGTCTACAGCTGATTTTTCAATGGCCATTTCGATCGCAAAAAGACATGAGTGGCGACTTTTGTGAGTCCATTTGAACAAAAAATCTAGTGGCAAACTGGAGATACCTCCATGTTTAGTATTCCTGCTCCAAAACTTAGCATCCCATATCTGTACAGCTGGCAGAAATTCCTTCCTTATTTTAATGTTTTCATTAGGTCCATTTCTGTGGAGAAAATTTTCTCTTGCACTCAAATTAGTCACACTTAGTTTCACTCTCGACTAATGGACACTGAAATCCATTAATCGGACACTCAGCGCTTTTAAAAGCTTTATCACACCTAAAGTGCCTTTCTTTCCTTCTGTCCTGTATGCTTTGACCTCAAAAATTCTTTTCAACTCTTACGAAGAGGACACGTGGACTCTCCTAGCGATGGCAATTTTTTTTTGTTTGTCCATCCGTAAAGACCGCGTAAATTTACATTAATCCATAAAATTTGCACGCGTGCAGGATTGTATGGCTGATTGCGTGACCGTTTTGCGGACTCCGAAAGGGTATCAACGATGTATTTTTCATTCAGATATAATGTTATATTCATCATTGTCACCCGTGTTGGTATCAATATTCTGCGCGACCCTCTGGGCGTAAAATATATGCTCGGGCTGATATGGATGAAGCGGGTAAGGTTTATTTCGCCACTTTCCTGAGGCCATTTTGAAGTTGGTAGTTTCTTGGTACCTTCTTGCGTTAGATCCAGAGCTAGATACCTAAATGTACCTAGAGTAATGCCTGCAATTAACTCTCGCAACTTTTTCCAACATATTTCTCATAAAACTCTAGATTATTGGTCACGAGGGGCTATTTGAGTTTTACCTATGTATTTATTATAATAAAAGGTACGATAAGGTCGCAAAACGACTGTTCACCGGGTGGTAGCGTTGAAAAAAATGTTTGCTCGATCATTAAAATTCAGCATGTTAATTGCATTGGTCGTAGTAATTTAATAACGAAAAATTATTCCAAATTATTTTTTGTGCCTGTCATAAGAGGCATAAGGAGGAGAAGGCTCAGTATGTAACAGTTCTGCAGTGAGGCTATTCAAATCAATACTCCTGTCAATGAATAGCAAATTTTTAACTTTTGTCGTTCGGATATAATTTGACCTTATATTTATACATTTTTTGGGTTTTAATGCAGAATTTGCTTTTAATGTTCTGCCTCAATGCGATATTTCGATTATAACCCAATTATATAGTGATCGGACTTATTCTTTCATCCTAGAACTTCATTCATATGCGGCCAGCCATAAACTATTGAGGAACATCTTCCCGCTTTCGGTGGGGTAAATTTTCGTCTACCAAACCATAGGTCGTGGGTTCGAATCCCACCTTAGTAGGGGGTCCCTATCCTGGGCATGTATGTTTTTGTTGTGCTTTGTAAATGTTTGAACCCCCGCGGGGCCCCGTGGTGAGGCCGTTATGTGCTGTTAACGGCGTAGTTTGAAATAAATAATAATAAGACTTTCTGTTTACGATGGTCAGTTTAAGTCAACTCTTTGCCTAAATTAATGCGTATTTTCAGTGTCATATAGTGTTATAACCTTAAGTAATTTCGAAAAAATATGCTAGCTTTTAAAAAAGGATTCCTGTTTTAATCACTCACCAGAATCCTGGCGCTGATTCATTGTTGACTTTATTTAATTAGGTTCCTGAAAATTGGTTTATATTGGCTACCCCTGTTGTCAGCGGTTTTGGCTGCGGAAAAATTTGGCACTTGCCATCAATTCTTCCGGAAGCGAAAACAATTACGAGTATAATTTACGATGGACAAAGGGAGTCGGAAACGGATATATCGGTGGGAGGGCAATAGTCCCTAAAGTGGCAAAGAGTCATGGCCATCCAACCTCATTCATTTTCCGGTTGCTTCCACGTTTTTGACTTCCATTTGCGTTTTGAGGGAATATTTATTAGAAGCCTCCCCAAATAGTTAGGTTTACATTGAAAATAAAATGTCCTTCTTCCAATGCCGTTTATGAGTTCAAGCTCTGGTCTTTCATGTCCCCTAATTTATATCCTTTTTAAATTAAACTCGTGAAGTCGTAATAGCATGCAAGGTGGTAATACTTACTGAAAATAACTTTTTTATTTCAATCAAGGTAAGAAAATATCTGCAGTTAGTCTCACTTCGTTTTTTCCTATTAACTAGAAAAAATTAGACTGGCATTAAGGGATATATCCTACAAAAGAGTTTTTAATTGACTTAAAAACAGATACAATTCTATGGGGAAGCTTTTTCCTTTATATAAAGACGGCAATGAAGTTGCGACTTTGAATCAACTAATAGCATATCGTCATTAGGACTTGCTTAACGTCTCGAGTGTACATTTTTCACTTTTTGCTGTGATGAAAAACCGTGCATACTCTAAAAATATCATTAAAAATTCATAATAAAATAACAAATCACATAATCATATACAGGGTGTTTCAGGAGGAATCTGCATTATTTCAGGAGATGATTAGAGAGACAATTTTAAACGTTTTTGTTTATAAATATGGGGTCGCAACTCCTTAGTTACTGAGCTATGGCAACGCAAACATTTTATGGATACCATGAACACGTCTTTTCTTTGGTATCCAGTGTTTTCGACATGTTATATGAAACTCTGGATTTTAAAAGATATTAATTAAGGCTGGACGAAAATGTGCGATCATAATTGGTTGGAACAATTAATCCCTGAGCTTAATTAAACCGGAGCTTTGAGAGAGTATCAAAAATACGGTTGCGCAATCTTAAGGGGGGACAATTTTAAACGTCTTTTGTCCATAAAAATGAGGTCAAAACTCCTAAGTAATGGAGCAATGGCAATCGTAGTCAGCCAGTCAGACTCATCACATCCATCAAGGGAATATAATGAATTATATTATCAACGAAATTACAATGCTTGATTATTGCATCATTAATATTCAATATTGCTACAAAGTTCATCTAGAAGTTATCAATTTTATTCATGATGTGAAAGTTTTGCTATTCCAATATTGGTTCCTCGCGCTGACACATATTCGCACTCTTAAATACAGTTTCAGGAGTAGTCGACAGCACTTCAGGAGGTTGTAGGGGAGACAATTTTGAACATTCTTTATCCTTCAATATGGGGTCGCAACGCCTTAGTGACTGATCTATTGGAACACTAACTTTTTTTTGGTTGTTCTTTGCAGTTGTCATGAAAACTGTTTTTTTTGTGTATAAAACCCTTTCAACATTTTCGACGATTCGCATGACCATGGAAATCTCTACGGTACCTATTCCTCTTTCAAGCCACTTGTTATGGAACCGTCCCCTTAAACACGTGGGCTCTAAGTAACTCACTGCTCGCGTAAGTCATTTTTTGAGAGAATTTTTGATTCCCGAAGTGGCAAATTGTGAAAACGATCGCTTTCACTCAATGTCCTCTCAAAATGCGCCTGAATTATTCGCGGCCTGACGACATGAGTTGGACGCAATTTGCGATTCCGATTGTTTTTATGGCCTTGTATGTAGCCTTGTCGTACTTGGATCACTCCTCTCTTTCTCTCCCCCTCATGCGTCAGCCGATACTTTCACCTCACGCGAGCGAACGCGCAAATCCTCATTACCCCTGGGGTTTCCCTTTGACGCAAACGAATACAACGATACAGCGGTACGATTGCATTTGGACTTCTGCGTACGTAGATATATACGAAACGAAACGGGTCGGCTATATTTACTGTTTGTCGACAGTCGCTTAGTCAGAAATTTGCTTCGAAAAGGGCTTGGGTAGTAAGGAGATTGCCTACGTTGGTAATGTATTTGGCGACTCCCACGCATCGGAAAACTATAAAATTGGCTATTTATATTTACCTTTCATAGTGATTTATAATCATGGTTGGTTTTTACCGAAATGATCGCAGTTTTTCTCAAGCGTTTGTTTCCGAAATCTGCCTGATGTTTCGAAAAATTTTAACGCCAGGTCTCTTACGGCAGTGGTTTATGTCCTCCAATTTTGAGCAAATTAATGTGTGACACCATGATCTCAGTCCAGTTCATAAGCGAAAAAAAATCAGAGTGGCCCTAGCTAGTGCCCCTTGATTTTTAAAGTTTTTTGGCCTCTAAACGGTTTATGGCAGGTAAGGTATGGTCTTTTAAAAGTTTTTTTGGCCTATAAAGGGTGTATGGCAGGCATTAGCTGCAAACAAATCAGGGGAAGGAGACTAAAGACCCCGATACCCCTTGGTTTACCCACATTATCAATGCATTAAAAATGAAGGAAGAAATTGCCATGTCAAATACTACACATGGTACATTTATGTTTTGATAATGAGGACAATAGTAGTACAAATTAAGTTATTCTCCAGTTTTCAGCATGCATCAATTCGTATTGGTCCCCAAAGATGAAGACATCTGTCAGGCCTGAATCTCACAATTATGTTTCCATCCCTTTGGAGGGACAGCTCCACCAATGACAAAAAAACTACCGATTCTCGCGATCAATTTCCGAAATTAAAATGATTGCATTCATTCATTCACGAATTAAAATCTACATTATTGGAAAGACTTACTGATTTTTTTCAGATTTTTCACTGATATTGCTCTTATAGGGGGTAAAATAACTGATGGCATGCGAAAGTTCCACTTGTACTGCATGTACCGCCAATTACCATTTTGGCAGTGTGCATTGCCGCGGGGCGATTTTCGTCTTTGTGATTTATTCTACGTAAGAAGAACAATATCAACATTTTATTACATGAAAAGTTTGAAAATATATTTTTCATATAGCTTACGTAACTTCGGTATTCATGTACTTTTCTACACCTCGGAAATCGAAACCTACTTTTCGGCCATTTAAAAAATTAAAGAATGGGTAAAATTAAATTTTGAAAAGCTATTTTGTAATGCAAAAATGCTGTTTTCTCTATAAAAAAAACAATGAAGAGCATCAATAAAATATTTTTCCCGCGACGAGATAATGAAGGCAACCGTTTCGCCATTCTCATAGTTTTTCAGGCGTTCTTCTTAACTCTTTCGACCGTGCAAGCTAAAGTTTTACGTTTGAATAATATAAACCTACTCATTTCTGTATTCAAACAAATAATGAGTAAAATGATATAATACAAACCCTTCGGAGGTTCGGGAAAATTTCATACTAATGCTAAAAGTTCAGCGCTCTATCTTTTTTGCGCCGACAGTAGGTAATGTGTTACAAAGTGTATCCCCTTAATTGAGGAATTCTACTTGTGCTCCCGATTTCCACCCTCACCTCCTTCATTCCACCCCTACCTTCCCGTCAAACACCCCTTTCCTTCAACCATCCCTTCTCCCCCTATGACGCAAGCCGCAGCTAACTTAGCTCATCTCTTCGCGCGGAAATAGTCGTCGGCCGCAACTCCTGAGGAAATCTACTCCCCTTGCCACTTACACGGTCGCTATCTCTTTCAGGAAAGGAGGGATCCACTCCGAGATTAAGCGCTCACGCGTTGCCAATCCCACCCTATCGACTTACCCCTGAGTGCGTCTCATCTCACCGCTCCTCGTGATTGAGTTTACCTACTTATCACAGACTTTAGCTCGATCCTTTAATTCTTCTTTCGCTCGCCTGAACATCTTCCTTCTCTTGTCCAACAGCTCGCCTTGTATACCCGGATATACTCGCCTATACCCAGGTACCTAAATTGCAGAAAACTGAAAATCTTTGATGTTCTAAGGAATATTTCACTGTTATTTCCCATATCTCCTTGATTTAGCATTTTAAGAGTGAAAACAAACACTCTTAGGGCTTATTTACCGGGAAAAATAACAATTTGGCTGCAGTTTAGTAAAGTGATCTTTACAGTATAAGGCTCCACGCATATCTTCTTCGCTTTGTTTCTTTAACCTTCTATTATTTTATATCCTCAATCATAAGACTGATTTTACGTACTTTCATGTCATTTCTGTGTCTCATAATCATTTCACACCCATATGTTTCTTCTATTTCACATCCTTCTTTATCTGATCCATAAATTTAATGCGTGTTCATCCTTTTCCATTTCCCCATCTACTAGTTCCTCAACGACTGTCCTCATCAGGCCATCATGTCTTAATATAGGGCCGAATAGGTTGTTTTCTCTTTATTATATAACTTTTATACCCGATAAGTATCGAGGTGAAAATTTATATTTGAGGTGTGGGTAAATTTTGGCAAGGATGTACTCAATTTTATCTCAAAATTTCCATAACATTCGACAAGTTTAAACAAGTTATGAGTCACAAATAATGACCGGTCGAACGAGACTCATGGATTCACTTAATGACGATTGATGTTTAGATTTTTATTGCAATATGCGCCGCCCACGTAAAAAAGCACATTTACTCTGTTATGCTAAAGGGTCGGACTTAGTTTTTTTACAGTTTAAGTGTGCTATGAGCATCAAAATAAATTATAAAGAAAGGCTTATCAATCCTTGCATTTCAATGCACCACACAGAAATCTTTTATTTTACATCGACACCTACATGCCACTGCGCAAAACGCCTCGATAGGCTTGTGGTGGTTTATTTTTTGGTACTGTGGCCGTTAACATGTTTGAGAGTACGGAGAAAATTGGTGCCTGTCGTGAGTTACTTGAGGGCCGAGATTAACGTAGCGAATATTAGAATCCATTATTGCTGGGGAAAAGAGCAAGTAATGTAGCTATCTGTTGGGAAAATCTATGCCTTATTTTATCATAATTTTTGGACCGTGAAATGTAATGTGGTTGTAAAACAATGCTCTCCGTGTCACTTTTAAAGGTGCAAATTCTTTACTGGTCAAGAACTGTAAGCCTTGCCTGAAAATATTTTGTGAATAGAATTTGTTTGTTTTTTGCTCTCTCGTAATGCGTCTTGAGGAATCGTACCGATTACTTTTCATACTTTTTTGTTTACGGATTGATTATGTCCTCGCCGGATCTCATGCATTTTCCACATAATTTAGGTGCATAAATGTTAGTGCGGGGATGCATCTCTTTCATAGTTTTATTGAAGGACCATACTTCAATAGGATTGAAGAACCGCGTCTATTTTTAGGGCTCCACAGCACACATTTCATTATGCGTCCCTCATGCTCATTTTGAAGTTATCGGACTCTAGAGTAATGAATTCCCAATTCGTAGTTACGTGGGAGTATAATAGAGCTATTTTTATGTTTTGAATATAAATTTAATTGATTTAAATGTAAGATACCCTCGCTAAACATTCAAACAAACTTTGATATCATATTCTTTTCTTCATGACATTGTATCATGACTTGCCAACCCCTAAGGTCTATTGAGCTAGTCTCTTGAGAGTTCTACTTAAAAGGACGTATCAATCACTCCCAACCGGTCATATATTGTCCTTTTCTCTTAAAGTATGACTCATTATATTTATCATATCATTTTTATTTATCATTAAATTTTTATTGCGATTAGATTGCGTATATATTTATCAAGATTCACCCATATCTTATACATGAGAATGTGACTAATAGGGCAAAATGATTCTGGGAGCATGAAACTTTTTCTCTGAGAAAATACTGAAGTGATATTTAAATTTGAGATACAAAAAAGTGCCCACCTTTAAGTTTTAAACGTGGGTTCGTAGACCTTGGATGGATTTTGTCTGTAGAAACAGTAACTTTGGAACGGTTAGAGAAGGCATTTTGAGAGCAAAAAGACTAAGAAAAGACAACTACTTCTTATTTTAACCCACTTAACCCATTTATACAATTGAAAATTCCCTCCTAACACTCCCTACGTCAAAGATTTGTTTACCCTCAAGGACCAGTAAATTTCTATAGAATTTATGGTATCACGGAAAAATCCCGCTCGACCTGGAAAAATACATTGGTTTGAGTTGAATCGATGTTCCTCTGCCAAAAATTTGACACTCTAACGAAAATTATCACTCTAACGATCTTTTAGTAGTTAGAGCTTTCCATTTTTTTTAGAGTGAAATTGAAATTTTTTTCTGGTAATTTGGGCTGAACTTTGTTCCGTAAGGTTCTCCCATCGCACGATTAAATGCCTTCGCGTCACCGGAGGGGATTATGTGGATGGGTGGGACATTAAGAGACCAAATGATTGACGTGCCGCTGAGGGTTCGCCCCGTTAAACTGAATACTCCCCTGGGGTCTGCCTTCGATTCGCGCGATGCCGAAGATGCACGGTAATGGTTGGTATTGTGACTGTTCCGTGTGCTGAATCATCATCGAATGCGCTGATCCAATTTGACTGATTGCCTCCGTTGGGGGTTGACAGCGCGCAATGTTTTTCTTTTAATTATGTGTCGTCGGAATGGCGAGTGAACCGTACGCGTTTACAGTCGTCCTTGAATGTGTACGCGTCATGGGCAACGTTGCAGGGCAGCTGCTGTTAATCTGGCTTCAACTACGTTCTCTCGCTTCAATTAAAAAGCACACAAAACACGCATGTCCACGGACCAAGGATTGTAATGAAATTTACGCCACCATGGTTTATTTTTAGTTATTTTTTTAAAGAGATCTCTCCTGATTCGGATATTGGTGCACTTTTACTCATCCCAGTCAAAACAATGAAACGTCGTTTTTTCTTCATTTAAGGACATACGTCTGCGTTGCAAATACTTTTCAAATCAAATTCTTATTGCGTATTTGTTTTGCATACTTAAAATTTATCGAAAAATACGCAGAGATCCAATTCTTATATTTTAGGATATTAGGTAATATTCTTAGTCTATTATCACGAATATGGATCCATTTTCATGTAACCTAAGTGATTTAATTTCTGTT
This sequence comes from Ischnura elegans, assembly GCF_921293095.1. NCBI lineage: Eukaryota > Metazoa > Arthropoda > Insecta > Odonata > Coenagrionidae > Ischnura > Ischnura elegans. The sequence continues at coordinate 59,161,720 of NC_060252.1, forward strand.
ACAGCAATACTTTTGTGATAATAAACAAATAAACAGTGGCGTGCCCTAATATTTTAATTTTCACAGTATTTTGAGTTGCTTTGAGCATTATATTCGTTTTTTTAAATGACTCATTAATTCTTTAATAATCACAATTTTTTCCTGTTCTTAGACAAGTACTGCCATTAGTGCCAATTTAAAACTTTGGGTTTTAAAATACACTTTACCGAAATTTTATCGCGGAAAGCCTTTTATAATAGTTATCAGTTTATGAAGTACAATTTGAGGAGCATAACTTAAGATTTTTACGAAAATGATGTTTTATTATTTCGTTTATCGCTCCAACCTCTTTTAAATAAAATTTTAGCTGGATGTGGCATATATGTCGGGTTTTCAGCCGGGATAATCGTATGACTTCTGCAGACGTTTCAATATTGGAATTATTTCTCGTCTTTGGAGCAAGTATCGACGTAGTAGTTGATACAATTTTTGGGAAAACTCACCGCTTGTAAGTCCGAGGTGATGTATATTTGGAATTTAAATGATTATAACTGGAAAAGATTCTTCGATTGGTTTAAACACGGTTCTTTACTTATTCTCCTGTCAGATAATATTACCGCACCCAAATATATCCAGCGATCACACCTGCTATTCGTGGAAATTTAAGATAAAGATTTTGAATGCTTTGACAATTTTTTTGTCGTTTTCTCTCTTTAATTTTACGCCCTCCTTGAAATTTTAAAGCTGTTTTTTGTAAATTTCGTAAATAGAGTCAAAAATTTAAGTCAGGTACTGCCTGTAAGAAAGAAAGACGTCGTAATTGGATCGATATGAAATTTTCATGCTCGAATTGCAAGGTTTTCTTTTTTAGACTAACAGTTATTACCTTGCGTGACCCGAAACTCTCAAAGTGCATATGATTTCCATTAGCTGGGGAGACTTGAGGAAATTCTCGCGCAAATGAAGAGGCCCTCAAATGTTACCACGCCTCCTCCCCTTTCCTCGGGAAAATGACCCATTAGACCAGAGTCCGGTAAAGGCATCTCACAGGAGGCCAATAAACCTCCAGCTCTTGAGTCTCCTAATGCGATCCGAAATTTTCTCGCCGAGACCTGAGTTGGAGAACGTGACTAAAGTTCGCCCTTCAAACTTCAGTTGTTAGCCTACTGCAGTCACATTCAGAGTGTTTGAGAGATAAATTTCACTTTGATTGTAATGATCTCGGCTCTAGCTTGCGATTCGGCCATTTAGATCTCGGCTTGTTGGCACTGAGTTTCGTTGAAGCATAGAAAACCCTCAGCCTTCATGGTTTGTGAAATACTTGGATTTTTATTCCAGTCGGCATGGCTATTTTAATGTCATAAGGATAAAATTACGGTACAAAGCCTATGTGACTAAGTGCGTTAATATGCTGTTCATGAATATTTCATTTGATTTTCGTAGTACCTTGTGGTAATTTATGGAGGTTTAACTAAGCATGGGATTTTATATCAAGCATATATTATTCAGGAGAAAATTCATAAATTCAAATATGTTCGGAAGAAAGTATATAAAACTTTTCATTGGGAAAATGGGGTGTTCACAAAACACTTTTGGGCAAGGAAAAGAATGAATCGATAGTGGGCAACGAGGTGGACGACGAAGATAAGCAGGACAAAAAGGACAAAGAAAGAGGAATCACTCAATATAGTGGAAGATTGAAAATGGAAAGTTTTGTTTGGTTAAATGAGAAGGTGTAGAGGGTAATGTTATAAAAGTTACCGAAATTTTATTGCGGAAAGCCTTAATTTTTTATTAGAATATTATTTAATTAGAATTTCTAACTTATTAAATAATAATTTCTGATTAATTTAATAATAAATAATTTCTAATAAATTAGAAGTTCATAAAAATACATAGGGTTTCGTCCATTCCATTTTTCTATATCAATTATCATTTGCGATTTCGCTTATTTTCCTTATAAAATTTTCGTTCGATTTCAATCAAAAATTGAAATTCCTCCAATCTGCAAGTCTTCAATTACGTACGAAGATATATTGATGCAATTGTGTTTTAGAGATCATAGCTACAGATGTTTATCCCTCACTAGACTCCATTATATTGAAATCGGCTATGCAACCCTTTAGGATCTTGAATATAAAATATTAGTGAGACGGATTCTGATAGCATTAATTCACCAGATCAGAAAATATTCCATTTTCAAAGTCAATAAACGCCACAAATTGTTTTTATCATAAATCAACTCTATATCTGTTTCTTTCGGCATCTAATCCATTTCTAAGTGGCTGGCTAGAAACCACAAAAAAAAGAAGCGGCCCATCTACAGTATGAATATACGTGACTCCTGTGTTGTGGGATATTTCATCCGTTTTCAATGGACGAGAAACTATATAAAGGAAGATGCTCAGGTTTCTCACTTGCTCAGGCCGACACTTACGTAAGACCTTTGCATGGTACAACCATTTCGGTTGCTCGCGAGAGTTCTTGAAGGGGTTCCGCAAGGTAGCTGACGAGGTCCGCTGCATTTCTTAATCGCTCTCTTCTTAAGTCCGTCCTGCCTCATTAGTGATGGAAAAGAGCGCGGAAGGAAAAGGTGGAGACTGAGGCGGGGTTGTCTTTGGCCCGAGCTTGTGTGACACAAGGGAATGTCTTTGGTGCCAGGAGGGGCTTTTTCAAGCTTTCAGAAGGCCTTGAAGAGGTTTTCGGGCATTCAGTACTGGAGTTTTCTGGGCAGGGGCGACTGAGAAAGACGAAGGTCTCTTTGTAGGACGATGAATGAAGAGGTTTGCCTCGAGTGTCTTCACCTTGATGACCCATAAGTTTGAAGACACGACATAAGGATTTATTTAATGGAGCAATACGAATGGGCGCGTAATCCCGACTCGGATTCAAGAAAAAACTTTGTTGACCTGATAATACACCGTAAGGGAATGAATCGTTATAAACTTGTTCCTTTTGACTCAGACGGTTGTAGTCCAGATAATCTTTTCCTATTCATTAGAGTTTTGGAAGACATAGGTTGCATAAATGGGCTATCTACATGCTACTCCACATGCCGCCTAAAAAGGGGTGTGGCGGCGGGTATTAGGATACCAACCGTTCACGTAAAAAAGGCAAATACTTAAGAGAATAATGCTAGGAAATAATAAACTCTTCAGCCCCGTTTTGCAGCCATTCCTCGTTGGATATTATGGGACTCAATGGAATTGCTTCCCTGCGTGTATATTTGAGTTGTGAATTTCTTCTTCCTATTTTCTTCTATAGGGTGACTGGTCTAAAATGCTTCGAAATATTGGCCAAAATACTCATTTTTTTATGTATTGTGTCACTTACGTCGCAGCTTCTTAGGTTAATAGGGATTTTTAATTCATGAAATAAGCAGCGCAAACGTAATAATTGCTTCACATAATGCTTAACGAACGAACACTAATATAGAGATGGCGTTTCTGCGTCATTTATTCGCTACCTTATGCAATCCCCGTAAAAAAGTTTCTCTCAGCTATCATCCCAAATTATTTGCTTGTTTTACTCATCTTAAGCCCTTTACACCTAGTTAACCCAAAAATTTACGGGTATTTCAACTCCTTCATGCCTTCTTCTCATTCGCTTTCCATTTTATCGGGGTGAAAGGCGACACACAGAGGGTAAAATTGATTGCAATAGCTTTTTATTGGGTCAAAATTCAAATTCCGCTTTCATTTATCGTGGGGTTTGTTAACTATATCTGGAGATGATACTTTACTCCGATTTCGATGCCATCAGGTGTTATTACATTTATTGAGGATTTCAAAGTGAATGAACTAATTTTTCTCAATCATTTTTACCAGAAATCTACTTCATAGGAAGGTCTAATTGTAGCTTTGCAGACTCTCAGTTCAGTGAGATAAGAATTTTGATATCAATACGCCAATAGTGCATTGCAGAAAGGTTAGCTGGTTAGAAAATTGAGTGGAGAGCTTCGAATGATGACGATGAAAGATTATAAAATGCTGGATTGTGCGATTGTGCTGGAGCCCCGCTATTGATTTAAAATTTTTTAAACCACTTATTTAAAAACGCTTATTCATAAAATGATTTTGAACACTTATTCATAAAATAAATTGATTAAAAAATGTATTGATTTAAAAACACGTTTTCATAAAATGCGATTGAAACGTTATTTTTGTTCCCGTCGTCTTTGTATCCCATACCTACACGTATATATATATATCTACCCAGTCTCCCACAGTTGTCTTTTATGCTGTTTCTTTGAGATGAGCTCCATTCTGTTCTTTTCGTGCGATTCCGCAAATGCTCACGTGTTGTGCCAGCGTGCACCCAGGGCACTGAGGTGGGCGTAAAATGGAATGGTCCCTTTAATTTGTGCGGCACCAGTCCGGTTTCGCCGTTCGCATGGTATTTCCACGCTTCGACCCCTTGGGCTCGAGTAGGTAATTTTATTTTTACAACACTCCCAAGCGGAGATGCTCAGTGTGAGTTTCTCGGAAGTCTTAGCTCCAAAAGTTCTTTCCTGGATATAGACAGTTACTTATACCACTTATTATATAAGAGCGCGACCCGGGTTTCAATGAGTAATCATCATCATCAGGCGCTAATTATAATTTGTTTATCTTTAAGATGAAAAGAGTAATTTTGCTAAGCACTTAATATGTAACTGCCACAGAAGCGATTTTAAAATGAATATTTTAAATGTTTGCAATGACCGCCGAGAACTGGATTCTAGGGAACAGTTAGAAATTTTAAAAATTATTGAAAATCAAAATAGTACCCTTATAAATGAATACCTCTACCCATCCTTTTCACCTATTCTGGCGTCCGTTTTTAAAATTCATCAAGTAACTAGGTAACAACAAGATTAACAACAAGATAAACAAATTATAATTAGCGCCTGATGATGATGATTACTCATTGAAACCCGGGTCGCGCTCTTATATAATAAGTGGTATAAGTAACTGTCTATATCCAGGAAATAATGGAATACCACATAGTTAACCAAGAGTTAGTGAATTTTGTTCCAAAAGTTCTTTCGGGTCCGCCTTTCGACGTCTTCGTTTTAACCCCATCGAACCCACAGCTGCTTCTGCGAGAAGATAAATTTCAAGACTTCTCATTTTAAAAATGTGTAAATTTTCCACTCATCGTACAAATTATTACAGAAATATGTTTTTCCGTCATTTCATGTATGCTCCCTTAGTAATGCGCCTACGGTGATAATTTAAGGTATCCTCTTAAACGTCGAATCACCGGCGCCGGACGAAAAATACAATTTCAATATCAAATTACACTATTTCCCCAATTAATTTCACTTTTAGGTTTTGGTTTTTCCATGCCAATTACTCGCTCAAGGCGCATCGACACCGCACATTGTTTTTAATTCTTAACTTTAAAAAAAAGTTTTAAAAACTCGTAGAATCCAAGGAACGTAAAATATGCAGGCAAGAACATTAAAAACAAAATCTAAGAAGTAAAAAGAATATTTGGAATTTGAAGTCAAATATTTTTTCATAGCGAACTTAATCTTTTGGTTTATTAAACTAGTACAGTAGTTAAATCAAGTCATATTTTCCTTAAAAAGCATATATTTTAAAACATCACATTTAATTTACTACCAGGATGATGTGTTTTGAGGTTTATCTGTGTTAACCCTTCTTTATTTTTTTTTTAATTCTGCTTTTTTCATTAAAATCTGTAAATCTTGCTGTGAAAAAATAATAAATATTGTTTTCTTATCAGAGAGTCATCCAAAGAACATTTCAATGGGAAATTCGTAAGAATGAAGTCGATGGACTTTTTTCCACATGAATGTATGGTGCGAGACAACTTTGGCGTTCATTTACTTGATGGACCGAATTCAAAGGTTTATTGAAGGCAAGAGGACGAAGGCATGCCTGAGATGATGGATTTTGTTCCCTCTACACATAGTCATTGCAAGAGACACCTCAAAAAAACAATACTTCCAATCCACAAAAAGCAAGCGCGTCTACTTCACGTACCCTCCACTCCGTCACGTCTTTTTAATACCCTCAGACATGCACATTTAATGAAGAGAAATAAAATCCCTTTTCCCAATACTCTTGGAGACATCTAGTCCCTTGTGTGACAATGGATTTCTTTACCTGCCCTCATCTTTCTCAGACCATTGTCCTCTCAGACAAGAAGATTTTTTTAACGGTCTGTTTCGCGGAGACCTCTCAGGTATACGCTTTTACAAATTTTTATTTTTTATCCATCTTCCCCCGCCATATCCTGTCGCAAGCGCCTATCAGGTTAGTGGCGTAGCTTTATGAAGAGATTGTACCCTTAGGGTCCAGATTTGTATACTGGCCGTGGCAGGAAAGTTAGTTTTGTTAGCATCCCAATATTAACTAACATGATACGTAGGAACGTTGTCATGGATGATGTTATAACCGTTAATAATCTAGCTAAATCTATATTTGAGGTGTATATGAGGTTTTAAATGTAGTAGTACTTGTGTGTTGTGCGTGGTACTAGTGCGTAAATTGGAGTTACTAGTAAGGTAACGCACTAGTACCACGAGCAAACCACAAGTATTAGTGCATTATAAATGACTCTCTTAATTCTGTCAAAAGTATTTTGCCAATAACACGTTGTATGGGGGGTGTCTCTCTTTCCTACTGTTTATGCTCTTGTAATCCTCTTGGAATTATCAGATTTTGAGATATAGTGTATTGGATTCATTTCAATATCTCGTAAAGTGATACTTATTTGATACGTAGGATATTTTATGTAAAAAGTCGAGTATTATTTTAAAGTGGCATTTTACTCTTGGCGACAATCACGGTAAAGTAATATTGATGAGATACTGAATGGCGTGGTGTCAAGATTTTACTTCCGTCATCCAAAGGGGAAGGCTGATTTGCTGCATAACGCGCAATACTTACAACTGTTTCCTAAACGGTGCCTTTCAAGATTTACGCTTACCAGATTTTTAATAAATGTTCCCTAATTTTACAGCAAGCCCTTTCGGGTCATTGTCTATATTTATGGATTTTACAGGATGTACAGGATGAGTTTCAAATTGAGAGTTAAGCGCGAGTTAATGCAAATGTAATAGCCATCATTAAGGCTCAATTTTATCCTATGCATAATTCAGTAAAGTTATGGCGGCCAGGATCACATCTGAAATAAATCTTGATCGCAATAATTTTACGAAAGAAACCTATGATTCCTGCTCAAACTCGCAATTCGAACTTAATATCTAGACCAAATCACAATAAACCTGTGCTTATATGAATAGGTTGTATAATAATTCAAATTTCTGTCATTGCAGCATTTCAAAATAGCTCCAGCACAAGACGGGATACACCAGCAAAGTCAAAGCAATGCAAGGACATCGAGATAACAGCGGTTTACATCAACGCGAACACTTCAACATGAACCTGTTACTCGGAGATCTGCTTGGGGTTTTGCCGGTTTCCCTCACATCTTTGACGAATTTTGGACCAATAGCCATCCCTGGAAATAACTTTCAGATGTTTTAATATTTCTACCATGTCTGCTACTATCTCACATACCTTGTATAAACAATAAAAAGATGGTGACATGCCCAGGAATGGAAAATAATTTCGTCTAATGGGGAACTTGCTGCATGTAAATATAAAAGTACCTCAATATGTAAATAATATAATTGAGATTAAAGTCCTGAAATGAGAAACATGTTTCGGAAATTATGAGATTAATTTTTTTTTATTCCTCTCAAGTTTAGCGTTTGGTAGCGTGTATCTATAACTTATTTAACGGCAAAAGAGTCAGCCTAAGGGCTTACATACTCAAAGAATCATGGATTGAGTGAAAATCAAACAATAGGTATAAGATATTGGGAAAAACGAATATGTTCTTCCTATTATTTTTCCACAACTGTCAAATATACATATAAACTGCAGTAACGGAAATAACTTTTTTTTGGCTTAACTTGTTAAGGCACATAATCATTGATGCGATGGATTCAAAGATTATTATTTTTCTTATCTTCTTCTTTGAATAAACACCATGTTAACATGCATGAACCGCAAATGCCTACAAAGTTGCATAAACACAATAGGTATACGCTTCCCAATTATTTATTTTTTAGCTTAATTATTTCGCGAGGCGTCCTCGTTCCCCGTTACCTCCCTTCGTTGTATCCATCGTCGTAGCCTTTCTGTTCCCTCGCCCATTAAGTGAGTCTTAAAATTCTCTCCCCTCTCACTTGGCCTCTTGTGTCGCCTTTTGCTTGTGCCTTTTATAATCCTTTCCAAACCCCCGTGCTCTTTCACCTTTGGCCTAGCTCTTCTCCTTTCTACCAGTCACCTTGCCTTTCAACCCTCGCACTCAAAGCCGTCTTTTCATACTCTTGTCTCTCAGTTTTACAGTGCTCTTTGCAATCCCTTTCTCTGCCATTCATTATACCGTCTTCTCCTACTTATTTTTCGCACTTGTTTGCGTTTCTCTTACTTCAGCAACGAGAATACCACGCAGTATTTATGGTGTCTAGAGTAGTATATTCCGGTTTATCGGTACATATAGGACCAGTACACATTCATCTACACCTATACACTACCCCGCCAGCTACCTTAATAGGCGGGTAAACTCTTCTTGGGATTCCCACCCGATAAAATTATGCATATTAGCTTACGTTTCCAGCTCAAAATCGGGGCTCATCCTTAAGGTTGCTTAATTTTGTTATTTTTCTTTATGGTATATAGGCAAATAACACAACATTCAGCAGCCCTGAGGATGTGCACCGAGTTGGAGATCTAAGTTTTCGCTAATATCGATAATTTAACCCGGTGGGAATCCCGAGAAGAGTTTACTCACGTTATATGCCGGGAAAATCATATTTCACCTAAATAGGCGTTTAGGGGGGTGTGTTAGGACATCAGCCGTTTACACATAAAAAGGAAATGCTCCAACGAAATTACGCCTTGCATCAATTGAAGTACTTTATCGTGCGGGGAAAACACGAATTCCCATACATATCAGTTCGGCAAAATATCCCTCTTGATTTATCGTTTCTGTCGGGCCTGGAAACGTGGTGGAGTTTTAATATGAAGTTCTACATGTCGTTCTTAAAGATACCCGCTCTCGATTGATCTATGAATCTAAGCCTAGCGCGCAGCCTCCTAATTTCTATCAGCTCCCAGCCTAATTCGTTTGACATTTGAGTAACGTTTTTCGTACACCCGTAGCAGTTTTTGACGAGACGCTCAGCTTTACAATGTTCCTATTCAGCGGGTGCCTCACTTATGTGAAGCATTCTGCTAATTTTCCCACATTGAAGTTGAAAGATTTCAAAGAAGAGTATTTTGGAAAATTATTATAGTTCTGTAATGTCGTGGGAAAAAGGGATGGCAATAAAAGAATAAAAGACCTCACATAAAATTATGGAATATAAAATAAAGGTTGTAAGAGAAGAAATAATGTAGTATGAAAAATAGCTGATGGAGAAGTTAGAAGTGGGGGTCTGCATCAAATCATTCTTCTTATTTTTGGCAATGACCGCGAGGATGATTGCGTATGTTAAAATATAGTTACGACACAAGTACTAAAATGAAAAATATGTTTATGAAATTCTTAGATTTAATGTTAATAAATATATTTTCCTCAGGTTTAATGTTTGTTGATGTGTATTTATAACTTCGCAGAGGTTAAAAAAAGACAGTCTAAAGGATTGTATACTCAAAAATAAATAAATGGAGATAAAATTCACAAAATTGATTTTTCTGTTTTCTTATGAAATAAACTGAATATCTTCCACAACTGTCCAATTCATCTTATTTCTCAATTAAGAGGAAAAAATTAGAAAAAGTATTTAATTTCACTCTGTTATTGGCACATTTTTCTCAAGAACTAGCCTTTGTATACAGTTGCTCAAAATGAAATAAATATTTTATATTTTACAACAATCCAGATTTTACCATCCCAAAATATCTCTAAGAAAATACTTTGTTATTAAAGTAGATATCGATCATTTTAGATTTGCTGAGACGTCATGGTTAGTTAAACTCTTGCCGACATTAACCCGAACTTTTTTATATTCACAAATTTTAAAGAATTTAGAAAATTTGTCCTTTATGAATGGGATGAGCAGTGAGCACTGGTGGTGGGTAATCCTTCGATTTTTTCATAAATACTTCCACTGTAGGGACATACCTTTTCCCTTAAATCTGCAATTTCTTTCTCCAGAAGACTTACGGTTTCTGTATTCACGCTTCTCCATCCAGAAATCTATTATTTATTTATTCTACCATGCTCACTACATGTATTATTTTTGGAAAATACTGCCAAGTGGCTGGCAATAAACCTTAATGGAATCAACCGCATGCGCACGCATAAATTCCAGTGCGAAAGACTATGCATGGGTTAATAGCTTAATTTATAAAAGTCCAAGCCTTTAGGTTAATGACTCCCAAGAGTGTTAGTGTATTTATTATTATAACTAAGAGGAATAAAACACAAGCTCTAAACCCCTGCGCTTTTCACCTTTAGTAAACCACTTAGTTCTTTTTTTCTTATTATTTCAAAACTGTGCACCTTGTATTTCCTAGAATAGGATTGCGAGAGGTTTAATTTGCTCTGAATTTTGGGGTGGAATAAGAGTTATCCCTTTCACATTCCCATTTATCTTTCATGTTCCAGTTATTCCGTATCGTGGAATGTTGCGATGCGCGAAGTAGAATAATTTAACGTCGAGGAAGTTTTTTGTAGCCGGGAATTGAAATTTCATTTCCTTGATCACTGAATTGACACTTATCAAGGGTGTTGAATGTAAGGACACGTCCTCAAAGCAACCCCCTTAACCATTCGTCTCGACATTTCCTCTAGTTAACACGAAAATTGATTCTCAATCGGACCCGTTTCAATGATAATTTCGACTGACTCCCTTTCCGAACGACTCTCTTTGTCTCCTCACCACTTTCACCCTATTAGCACCACCTACCCACGGATACTTTTCGATTCCGGGAACTTCTCTTTCCTCCCGTCGTCTCCTTCATCGAGAGGTAATCAAATCGAAGCCACTTCTGTCGCAGAATTTCACCTATCACTCCAATACAGTTCTCTCTCAACTCCGCTAATACTTCTTCTACTTCTTCCCGAGCGTTTTCCAGCTCCTCTTTGGCCTCCGACCGCAACTTCGGTCCTTCCAGATGAGACGACAAATGGAATCTTTTACGGGCCAATTGCCCCGTCTAATTGTCACTCTGTACCCAAGAGGGTCTTTCGCGAAGGCGATGCGTTCGAGTGTTCTGTCCCAGTGGACTCGTATCAGCGCAGCGGTGAGGTTTTCCGGTCTTTTCCCAAAGGCCTCTCTATTCCTTTCACCTCTTCGTGAAACAAATTAATGGAAAAAATTGAATTGCACCATCAGGTGATGCGTATTGTTGAACTTACGTTGACAAGGTGAATGAAAGTAGTGGTTGATACCAAAGGCAAGTTAACCATTAGTAATCTACAGGTTTGCTGAAAATTTTTTAAGGCTTGTGAGGAGGATAAATATTCATTCATTTCAGTGCTAATGCACTGAGGTCGGATGGCATTGCAAGGTCACATCAAAATATACCATGTGAGTATTCACTCGAGTATTCTGTCTTAGTGGACTGGTTTTACGGCATCAGTGTGGTTCTCTATGTTTGCTCTCATTTCACAAAGGTATCTAAGGTATCTCTACGCGAAGCAAATTTACGCAAAAGTTGAATTGTTCGCCGCCTTCAGGTGACCTTTATTGATGAATGTGCTTAAAAATGGTGAATGAAGACATTTGTAAATACTAAGGATTAATTATCCAACTGATTAATCATACAATAAGGTTTTTCTAATTGTTTTAAAATTGGCAAAGATGAAGAAATTTTCGGGAAGCTGGTCCTCAAGAGTTTAAATTGTCTCCAACTGACACCTGAAATGTACTTAGTAAAGCCCTTTTGCGTCCCGGTAATTAATTAATCTTTGGTATCTACCACTACCTTCATTAGAGTGCCACTTAAAAATGCCATTTTATTATTCTGGTAACCACATTTAATTTTTTCCTTTTATCAATGTAATATTATCTATATAAGAACTATATACTAGTGTCGTAAACCCTTTGAATATTTGGCCAAAGTGTGTGAAAATATGGTAAATATGAGTGTTAAATGAAAATTTAGGAAATCCTAATGTAATAATCATAAATTGCTGACATTAAAGTAATATGATAGCATTTTCCATGTTTATTTCTCATCACTTTGATTTTCAGGATGGAATATGACCAAAAAATATACGTTTAGGATTTCCAAAGATGTTCCTATTATGAAGAATGAATATATGTATTTCTCTGGTGATACTGTCTCCTTGTGCGAACTGTAACAGAATATTCAAGTACTTGCTTTCAGTGTGGTGGATATTGCTGTAAAAATTGTTTACTGACTTTGTCCAATATCTCCTTACCAACATCTCGAGCACCTCTATCATTTTCTCTTCCTCTTTTCTAAGATTCTTCGTCTACGCACTGTAGGGCGCTAAACCAGGTATTAAAAAACGTCTAAATAGCTTAAGTATATCAATTTGATGCGTAGTTTTCCGCCGCGTTTACTAGATGATGTCTCCATGCTTCTGGGTTTCACCGCGTGGATTTTCTTCAGGTCGATCAAGACCTGAAGACGCCGGTTGGAATACCGGAGAAACTGTCGTCGCAAAGAAAATCCACGCTGTGAAACCAAGAAGCATGGAGACATCAGCTTATATCAATGTTACGTGGCTAAAATGGATATGAAAAATATAAAGCCGGATATGGGCCGTGATGATGTCATTGCTTCTAAGGGCTAAGTCTCAGTAGACTCGTATTAACTCAGAAGTGAGGTTTTCAACCATATTCTGGCTGTTTTCTTTTCCGCAAAGGTCTGCGACCATTTTACGATATGCGAATCGCATAGTTATGAAAAGAATGTTAGTTTATGAAATTATGCTCCAAACCTAACCATATTCATTGGTTAAATAAAAAATTATTTCACTCGAAGGCTAACGTGCGAAAATATTGTCATATTGCTTTAGTGTAAACGGCGGGATACTGAAAGATGATATCTTTAAGTACATTATATTTTGGCACACAGATCATGGAATAGACTGCAATTTAAATTCAATGTTTCTATTTTTTCAATAAAGGATAGTTGTCACTTCCACCTGGAAAAAGTATCTTTCCTCCCAACTTGCTTATTTTTTACTCGTTTTTGGATGGTGGTGTTTTGTTTTACTGAGAAAAACTCTAACTCATCACCCAAGCTTTTTGTTGTATTGATAGCAGCCTAAAAAACCAGTATCAAGTTAAAAGATAACAATTGTAAATGGTAGGCATTTATCTGCCCAACTATAGGGCATTCAAAAGAACTTTTGTATTCTGGTGTTGGCATTGCTCTTCTTCTTTTATGGAGAATTTGAAAGGTAACCAAGAATGCATATCTCTTATTATTTAATTGTCCTGTGGAAAAAGTAGGTGTGCACGAAGTGCATTGAGGATTTTCCCATTCTATCTCCTCTCACAACTTAACTTTCCCATATTTATTTTTATTATTATTATTTATTTCATTCTCAAACCACCGAATACAGCTCATAACGGCCATTAAACATCAGGGTATTCAAAACTTTAACAAGTAACCGTACACGAACAACCATGCCCCGGACAGGGGAAACCTATCCAGGCGGGATTCGAACACGCAACCTCTTATTTGGCTGGCGAGGATGTTACCCCGCCGCCACCGAGGCCGGCTATGTAATTCACATGAGGGCTTATTACCTTCCATTCCAATAAAAAATCCTATTTTCTTCGCTCAACTAACATTCTTACCCGTAACACGAGCTCTGGAGCTGATTAAATCTGCAATGGCGTTGCATTTCCGTGACAGGCATAATTTTTGAGAGATTAAAATACTTTTTACGCTTCATTTGCACAATTAGGAATTATTACTCCCTTTAAATTGTTTTGGTTTCAATTTGTGAGTTGTAATCGTTCTCGGCTGAGTTAAAACTTCACGATTGGCTTTTTGTTTTCGCATTTAATTAGGAGAGAAGATGTGCGCGACGTAGTTGCATTCCGTAACGATGTCATTAATCATAAAAACGTCAAAGGAAATTTTGACAAATTCCAGATGACAACCTATCAGTTGGAGGCGTTGACTCGAGTTTTCCACTTTCGGGGTTGTTTTATTTTTATTCTCAAACAGCTTAAGTGGTCGTGGCGTGGAGTGTAACTTTATTTTTTTTCTCATTTTTAAAATGCCAAGCGTCACTCCCAAAATTCTATTTACGTTGAACATTGGAAGCTTTTGGCACACATCTATCCGTCACGACTTTGGGCCTTGTTACCCGTCCATGACGCTTGTAAATTAAAATATGAAATGCGATCCATATGTAGCGTTAGCGCGGTATGTGTTTCCGTTCAGTACGGAATCATTTCTCGATTGAAGCGAAATTTCTTGTTCTTTTTTCAACGTTGCATCCGCTAAACCCTTCCCTCAACTTCTTGTCGCTTGTCACTGCTGATTCTTAGTACTCGTTTGTTGGATCCTTCCATTCTTGCCTGTCTCGCAATTCAATGGGATGCAAAGCTTCGTATGAATTTAAAACTTACCTTAATTTGTCTGCGCTTTAGTACCAGAGTTGCGAAACGGGCCAACCTTATGCATTTCGCGTTCAGTGCTATAAAGACCTCCTTACTGCCAGGAAGTGATTGGATATACCCGGCTATTTACATTATAGAATATATACCGTATAGTTTGAGTACCCAGAAATACAATATAATTGACGTGGTAATTCAAATATCCATAGGGAATTTTTAACGTTATTACGCAGTCATTCTTTTTTAAGATCAATTGATTTACTTAAAGGTAACATTTTTATGCCTCAAAATTAGGAGAAAAATATTGTAAATCCTGAAAATGTTACCTTATTTTAGAATGCAATGGTTAAGGCTTGATAAGCACGTTTTGCTAAGACTCAAAATAAAATTAGTTCATAGCGTATTTATAAATATTTTTATATTTTGGGTTAACACTTACATAATAGTTTTTTTTATTTGTAATAGGATTTAAGTTTCGTATCATAAATAGAGAAGTTTTAGAAACTTTGCTGCTTATTTGACTTCTCATTTCGAATTCTACAGCCTGACTAATGTTACTTTATCTGTTTTCCAGCTCACTTGCTAGCCATTGAACTTATTGGCCACTGATAGAGATAGCGTGTATTGCATAATTAGCAATTTTCTCAAGAATTTAAGTCATTCAATTACGAGTTACGGTAATGTAAAATAAAAACATTCTTTCGGAGAGTACCTATTGTACATTATTGTTATTGTCTTTTTTGACCAACCTCTTCGACTTATCTCAAAATCTGTGATGAATAGAGTGTATTACCTTTTGGCTAAAAATAGGCATTCAGGAGTTTTGAAGACAAGGAGAGGGACATTAAAAAATATTCCCTTCATCTCGATACTCTTCTCACTTAGACCAATTCTTTTCAAGATCAATTAATTGTTTTACTTAAAGGTAATATTTTTATGTCTCAAAATTAGAAGAAAAATATTTTAAATCCTGAAAATGATGCATTATTTTAGTAAACAACGGTTAAGGCTTGATAAATACGTTTTGCTAAGACTTAAAAGTAGTTTAAAGCGCATTTAGAAATATTTTTATATTTTGGCTTACCACTTGCATCGTAATATTTAAGTTTCGTATCATAAATAGAGAAGTTTTAGAAACTTTGCTGCTTATTTGACTTCTCATTTCGAATTCTACAGCCTGACTAATGCTACTTTATCTGTTTTCCAGTTCACTTGCTAGCCATTGAACTTATTGGCCACTGAATTGTAAGAGCTATGACTAGAATATACCACCCAATTAACACATAACTTGTTTTCAAGATTGAGCGAGAAATATAAAAATTTTGCTACCAATGGATTGAAAAGTTAGCAACAATGCAACAATGTTTTTTTTTATATTTAGAGCTATAAGGTCTGAAATCGAAAATTTGATGGCAAACCTATTGCTGATTTTTCATAACTCTTTTTTTGTGGTTTAAATTTTATTAACCCATCTTAATAAATAGGATATTCCTTGGGGGCCTTAATCCTTTATGTCACTTTTTGAGCCCAAAAGATAATGCTTAAGTTCCGTATATTTATCCATCTAGCATTTTATACACACCCACACTTACTTATTCCCCTCGGATGTTAGATGGTAGATAAAATTTTGTGAGTTTGAGAGAATTTCTAACGAAGAGAGAATAACTTTGGACGACATCCTAGCTATAATTTATGCGGAAATTTCTAAAGGATGAGAAAATATACGGCGAGATTCATAGACAATGCAACAGATGCGTTGAAAAATGGGCTTCCTGCTAGGCAAGTTACGCGTATCACGCTGGCGCATAGTAGTTTCCTGTAGAAATAGGGTCAGAATGTGACAGTTGGATATGACGAGACATTACATAAGTTCATGAGATAAAAACTACCTGTGGCTGAGAGTTTTTTTATTCCAGTATGGCAGAATTGCTCAAATTATCGCGGTACCATGCACCTTCCGAGTCTTACAACAAAATTCAGATCAGGATCTGAAGGCTCTGCTAGGAAAAGAGATTGAATGAGCAGTCCCGCATCCAAGAGTGAGGTAAAATATTATCTGAAGCCGGAATTCTTTTGCGACGTAGCCGTATTACATGGCCATACAAAAAGATTTGCTATGCATCACCAGAGCTCCGTAATGAAATGCGCTAGCTTACCCTTTTCTCAAAACGTATAGGCAAACTTTGTATGCATCATCCTCATCAAAATGTATGTTTGCTTTTGCATGCTGGTGATGAAAATGACGATAGTCTCTACCTCAACAGTAATTTGCCAACCCAGTTCTTGTTTTTAAGCTCATTCCCTAGTTGCTCTGACGTATTGAAATATATTTAATATCAGGATAGCGTGATGCACGATTACGGATTGAAGATATGCTTTTTCATCGACCTCATCTTTGAATAAATTCCATGCATGCAATGAAAAACCATTGAATTCATTAGCTCAAGAGTTGGGAATTAAAATGTTTTATTTGTAAAGGTATGCCTTTAACAGCTATATCTATAGATATGCTCATGAAATATCGTGAACTTGCTCGTGATTCAACCAGAAGGCTGGTCAGGTGAGGGTAGAGCTCTCCCCGAACTTAGACCTAGGAGAGTAGATTTCACTCAATCAGGCTTGGTGGGTGGATTTAATTTCCCTGGATACCTTCGAGGATTTTAATTTGTGGTGTCCGAAGACTTCCCCCTGGTTTTGAACGTGGAGTCCTTCGCTCAGAAGCCAAGAGGTCACTACTACGCTGCCTCGCTCCTTAGAGGTTTTCATTTCATCCAAGTATCAAGTCCATTACCCCTTGTGCGATACCGTAGCGATGGGCAAAATTAAATATACGGTAGAGCCAGACCCGACCCAAATACTGTTTTTGGACTCATTAACCCTTAGAGGACCAAGGGAGGGCTAAAAAATGTCCACCTTTTTATTTTTTCAATATTTTAGGTACTCATTCACCCAATAAAGATTTATAACTTCGTTATATTGTCAAATATAGGTTTAAAAAGATAAATATATCTTGATGTAGATGGAAAATTTTGCTCATACAATGTTATGAGAGCGTAAATACGCGGTGGACACAAAATAACCCTCCCTTGGTCCAACCTGTGACATATTTTTCGACCGAATGGAATCGTGTAATGGGATAAATAGTTTTGTTTGGGATTATAATTTATAACTTAATTAGTTTAAATTAAGTATTAACGTTTATTTTAATTCAACTATAGGCTCCATATTGCATTTATGTATTTTAACTATAGGATGTAATTACTTTGATTTTATTTAAAAAATTTCTACTTTACATAGTTTCAATTATTATTCTTTTCTTAGAAATCAGAATTCGTAAAAATAGTTTTCAATGTATTTATCTTACATATTGATTAATTTCCTTTAAAAATTTTGAACTGCATGTATAAATAATTACTCTCTGTTTCTATTCACTTTGCTTACTCTTATAGGCTCTGCTTGGCAGAATTATAAAATGATACATTATATCGAAAAAAAGCTTCTGAATACCCTTCTGAAATTTTGAATATTGAAGTCATTCCCTCTATAATACTTTCGCAAAAACCTTTTCACTTTAATTATTTTATTCATTCATGAACAGGAAAGGGCGCAAAGAGCTTTATCCAGCCATTCATGAAGCATCTTTCACAAAATGAATTTTTGCATACCCCGGAAACACTTTGGTTACATTTCTAATCAGACTAGCAAGATTTCGAAGTATTTTACCTTCATGTCAAACAGTAATGCCATTGATGCAAAAATATGAGTGCAACAAGAACTAGCCCACTTTCTTACCGTGATATTAGTGTTTTTAAATTTATGACACACCGGCTAATTTACTCAATACCTTCACCCTCACCCTCAGCTGCTGTGTGATTTGAACTCTTGCCATTCAAGATGCAATCTGTATACAATATAATTCAATTTATACAATCAGGATACAATCTCAAAATTACCTATCATACGGTGAGCATTTACGATGCATGGCATGCTGTCTGCAAAGCTCTTGTGAAATTTTGGTCCTCATGTTGACATCTAGAGCTACTATGCGGTGGCTTTTGAGTGAAAAAGTTACTTTGAAAAGTTTTCCTATCTGCTTATCTTCTTGACTGAGAGTGACGTTAAATGAGAATTGGACATTATAAGTGACAGAATAAATCAGTAATGAAGAATTGAGTGAAACTGTAGTCCATGCTAGTGAAATCAGTTCAAATAATGAAAGAAATGCAGGTGAAGGAAGTGACTTTTGTAGCAAAAAAGGCAGCTAGGAAGATGTCGAGTACGTTGCAAAAAAGGCAAGGAAAAACCTGAGTGATCCTCCTCGCGTGACTAGGCGAGCCATTCAAAATATATTGCAGAAAAAGCAATGTTTACTACCTGCTGGTAAGGGAAAGGATACGCGCAAGTCATTTGAAAAAAATTTAACCCTGGAATTCTTGACATGATTTTACGGTATACAAATGAAGAAGCAGAACGAGCTCGAAGTCTAAAAATGATACGGTAGAACTAAAATCCTTCGTAGGAGTTTTGATATTGTTTGGTGCAAACAGTGATACCCATTTAGAATTGGTCGTTGCATAGATTTGGAGGGTCCTCCTATATTGCTGCGAAGAGTTGAAACTGATATCAGGAACTGTTGCCTTATTTGATGAAAAGTCTACTTCGGGAAAGACAAAGATGAAAATACAAAGTTGCGCTTATTTTTCGGTATTCCAAATGGTCAATGCGATATCACCCAAATATTACATTTGTGAACCCGATATGTTAGTTGATGAAATGTTATCATTGTTTAGGGGAACGTGTAGATTTATAGTAATCATGGAACAATAACCAGGGTAGTATGGGATACTCATAAGAATGTTCACCAACTGTTATGAGAGGTATGTGCTCAACATGGAAATTGTTGCCTGAGAAAATAATGAACCATCAACAAGCAGAGGTTCAAACGAAATAGTGAACGCCTGGTGGTCCCAATCAAGAATTCCGGGGGAAATGTGTCAATGGGTAGATACTATAATTCTGTGGAGCTAGCAGAAGAACTTTATGGATTGACTATGGTTGGAACTATGCAGAGTAACAGAAAACGTATTCCTGAACAATCGAAGGGAACAGCTAGTCAGAAGATTTTTTTCAAGTTTGTTTGAATTTACAGACCCGAGATCTGGAGTCCACCGGGGACTCTTATCATTCATCACCAAAGAGGAGCCTAAGAAAAATATCGTTTCTCTATCCACACAGCATATAGAAATCTATTCATATCCAATATAAATGTCAGTAATTGTTTCAAAAATAAATGTGACGTAAATTTGCTATACTACTACACCAAAGGAGGGGTTGATGTTATTGATCAGATGCTATGCAAGTATTCCACCAAAAGACCTACAAGAAGTTGGCCAATCTGTCTTCTTTGCACTAATCGACATTGCTGCCCTAAATGGATTCTCTCTTTTTATACTCATTTTCCTCAGTAAAATATCAAAAAAATAAAAGGAGACATCATTTAGGCATATTCGATGGCAAGTTTTGCCTTTGAATGAATGCGGTAGTATAACTTGGTAGTATGTTTAACGTTTTTTGTACCATGTGGTGTGCATGTGGAAATCCTACCGCATGCTGGTAATTGATCACCCCCTGCCAAACACCACCAAGAGGTGGCTCGCAAGGCATCATGCAGATGTAGTGTCTCAACTTGCTACGTCCGTATGTCTGTTTTATCGATGAAACCTAATGATTGAATTTTAATCCAACTTCCATTGTCGAATTGGCTTGAAATTGTGCACACCTGCTTGCTTTTGATGGCAATGCAATATTCATTCATCAGATATTTAAAATCATTTCTTTTGTGCTCTAATTACTTGGCTAAATTTCCATTTGGAATTTTTTTAAAAGTTTTCTCAATAGATGGCTTTAGTCATAAATTTTGACGCAGAAATTTCTTTGGCAGCTTTGGTTTAATTGATAAAATGTGTCATCGCTAAAAAGTGTAAAATTTTATAAAGATGAAAAAACTCGTTTTTTCCAAAAACTGTGTAAATTGCTTTAAATAGTGAAGCATAAGTTTTTCAATACTCGGAGTATAAAGCGCAGGCGCTGATTAGGTTAATATATTAATATTGGATGCCAATCCTTTTTTCACATCATATTCTTCAGCACTCGACATTAAGCGGCTAATTAGCGCTGACGCATAATGCTCCGAATCAGGCACAACTTAATACTCATGTATCATTATAAATGTACTAATAATAATACTCAGGTATCATTCGGAAATAGAATATTCCGGGGTCCAAAATATATCTCCAAAAGCCATTTACCTGCCTCTCTCCCTCATTCTCACAGCATATAGTGATAAAAATGTTTTTTATTTAACTATTTATAAGTAGATTTAAAGAAATCTAAATAAAGGCTAGCAGGCAATTGGAGAAGGATTGAGAAGACTTTGGCATGTGTTTGCGAGATACATTTGACGTGTTTCAAGATTAAGAACAAAGTCAGAGTTAATGTTTCTCTTTAGAAGCATTTCTAGTAATGACGAAACATATTTTTTTTATTCCGTGGCCGAATTCGTGGTTCAGCGGCCTTCGAAACCAATGAATTATCTAGTTACACATGATAAAATATAGTAATAGTAATTTTCACATTTTAATACTCAAATCTACTACCGAATATGGTTTCAACAAATTTAGGTGATTCTCAAAGAATATAGTTATAATAATATATATTAACGCTTTTACTATACATTAATGGATAGTAAAAGATTGGAAATGACCATTGGTGCCTTATGTTTTATCATGGATATATCGTATTTATTGCATCGTGTAGTGCTGCTTTAATCCTCCGTTATAAAGGCCTTTATGTGCGGTATACAGGGAAGTTTAAATAAATAAATAAAATCTATCCCACGTCAAGCCTGATATGATTTCGTACATTATCTATTTAGTTTCCGGTATCAGGTTTCCGTACAGTACTTGTAAGTTTTTTTTAGCACTGTTCGACGTTGGCAACGATGAATCCTTGAGTTCGTTAATGAAGACGGAGTGAGGTGGAGGAGTGTGATGGAGAGGCGGGGAAGGGAAGGTCGATGGAAGAAGAAAGGTTTAAATGAAGGACAGGCGGTCAAGGGAGCGTATGGTGTCGAAATAAAAAAAGGCCTCTCCGTGATTTTCGTATTTCTTCTCGTTTGCTAGCGGTGCAAGGGGATATAGTCCGAGGGTCCCATCGGGACTTCTTGGCTCCGGTTGAGAGGGTTGAAATAACGAAGTGGTGGTCTGAGAAGATTGGGAGAAAGGCGCCAGGGCAGCAGTCCATTGGAAAGAGGAGACGCATTGGGAGGCTGAGAATGGAGATAGGATACACACAGGCAAGGTTACATAGGGAAAAAGGATACAAAGCTTCTCCCAAGGTCCAGGAGAAAAGGAAAGCACTTTCCGATGCGACAGAGGAATATGATTTGCCTGGCCGGTGGATGGAAACCATTTGCTTCATCTCTACTATCTTTGGTCATATCTGGAATCAATATCTCCCACTTTCTCACAATTTATTTAATCTATTGTTGGCTGATATCTTTCAGATTCTGACTGAATTAATTTGAAATTATTACTGAATAATGTTTCGATACTGAAACATATTCATTTAGAAAACTAATTTACCTCTAACAACGATATACGTTCTTCTACGCATTTAATTCACATCTATGTAATAAGCAATCATTCATTTGGTTTAACATCTTCTAATCTACGCTATTCTACGCATTTCATTCACATATTTGCATATTTATTTTACTATACATTAATGGATAGTAAAAGATTGGAAATGACCATTGGTGCCTTATGTTTTATCATGGATATATCGTATTTATTGCATCGTGTAGTGCTGCTTTAATCCTCCGTTATAAAGGCCTCAAAGGAGTCATTAGGTTTTGCATTTGTATAGATACTTGTTTATCTTAAAATAAATACACGAAGTTACTTTTTTAAATATTTTTTTGCTAGTTTTTGCTTGCCTCAATGCTTATTTAATCATTGTTATAATTAAAATTTTCTTTCTCAAATTAAACGGATCGCAAACTTGCACCGCAAGAATTCTATGTTCCATAACCGTATCTGGATAAGTATTTTCAACGCATCAGCAAGCTGTTTTGTACTAGTTCACCACAATTCATACTATGCTTTAATGTGCAGTGAAATATTACACGATTCACGTTTATTTCATACAATTGTGTATTTTGTATATTTTTACGCAATATTTTTTACGCAAACCACGCGTCAGCAGAACGAATGTTGTTAAAAATTCTCCACATGCCAAAACACCCTTGAAGTGTCTTGCGGGATATGCTGAGTAATGCTCACCTTTCATTCATAATGCAACGTGCCTTCCCAAAAGGCTTCACTGTTGAGTTTCTGACTTATCAAACTAATCCTCGCTGTCCACATCAAGTTTTTTCTTTTCGGGATGCCAGATCCGCGGCAAAGCTGTCATCACGGATTTTGGGATGTCCCCTGATTTCATACCACATGTAGGTATATCCTCCGACGAAAGGTAATCTTTGGCTGGCATTTTCCGCCTGCCCTACGGGCGTCTACGGGCGTTTATTTTATGCCGTAATGCTCACTTGCATGAAAAACTCTTTTTCAGGGACAACTTCAATGCATTACATGCTAATCATCTTTTTTCCGCCGGCACATGTGGTTGTTTGCCTAAAGGGAAAAATATTTTGTTCGTTGGAGTAGCATAGTACTAGTTTGACGATGGTAATAACACAGTATAAAATAGTGTAAAAAATAATGCTGCACTATTACTTTGGCGAATGAAGCAGGAATATGAGCCTTCGGCTTAAAGGTCATGCCCCTGTGCACCCGTTACACGTCACCGCGAGTCTCCGGATTATGTGCGGTCACTGAGCGTTAATGTGTTTGCCGATCTTTCAGCCTTCGCATTGCAGCCATAGGAATTTTTCCTCAAGTGGACCAAGGTCCTAAGCATCCCAAAAATACATGAACAAGATATAAAAACCCATAAGAAAGAAACTCTCGGATCCTTTATGGATGTACATTATTCGAATGAGAACTAATAATGTGCCTGGTGTTTCCTAAAAATACATTCACGAGCAATCTTATTGAAATGAAGGTGAAGTTCATCCGATCATTAAAACAGGATCAAAATTGTTATGTTTTAGCTGCACCTTTAGTTAAGTGCGAGAATTTTCTCCAAGTTTGAGTATTTTATTCTTCCATTGTATTTGTTCTTGTCCTCACTGAAATGATATTTCTTCTATTTATTGTGTAATCGAATATCATAATAATCTCATTCGAATAATGTACATCCATAAATGATCCGAGAGTTTCTTTCTTATGGGTTTTCATTTCTTGCTCATGTATTTTTGGGATGCTTAGGACCTTGGTCCACTTGAGGAAAAATTCCTATGGCTGTAATCCAACTAAGATATTTTTGTAATTTCAACGCCAATCAAAACTTCTGTCAGAAAACCCTACTTTTTTTAAGATTTTAGTCAGCATTATTAAATAGTTAGAGATTTAGCCGTCGTAAATTTAGATTTCGTAAATTTTATTTACTTATAGGGATCTCTGGGATAAACACAATGTTTTGCGAAGATCAAAAAGAAAATGTATTTATTCCATTGATGGTCTTATGGCAAACTTTGTATACTGCTATTTTTAGTAAATCAGGGAAAGTGCATCTTCTTTTCGCTCTAGTCAACATCATGTATTTCTTTACCAGTTTCAGCCTCAAAAGCTTTGCAAGCAGTTATATGAAATTGATTGGCTTCTCTGTGGCGTTCCGGTGTTAGAAGCAGAATGATTGCATTGGAAAAAATCCTTCTAATAGGACAGCATGCTTCTCGCTTCTCTCGAGTCGGAAAGTCGCAATGAACAACGATTAAATTTTTTTTCAAAAGTAAAAAAAGTCATTGGTTTTCTTTCACACGGCTTCACGGCTGCCTTGGTGTGACCAGGTTAACCAGGGGCAAAGGTTTTATTTCCCTTGCGAAACACACGAACAGGTTTCCACATGTGTCCAGTATCGGACAAATGATCGAAGATTGTTTTCTTACATTGATTCAGTATCTTCTGAAGTAGGTACGGTACGACGGCGTGGCGTTGTCCAATATGGGAGTAATATTTCCTAATGCCAAACCAGCTTTCGTAGGCTAATGGCTACCGAGTGGATGTGAATTCTTTTGGAAGAAAGCAAAAGCCCCCTTCTTTATGCATATATGAGAACATCAGTACCTACTACCCTGCGTAAGGATATGTTATATTGAATGAAATGAAATTGCTTATAAAAGCCCTCCTTAACGTTAAATAAGTCAAGGATCGGGTTTATAATACATAATTTAGCTACTGCCCTTTCATTAGGAAATAATTTAAGTTTGCCAGTCGTGGTTGTTATTAGATGGCTAAGCATTTATAAGTTCGTTGACCTGACTTTATTTGTTAAAGAACTAATATTTTACACTACGATATTCTTGGTAAATTATTCCTTCGGAATAATGCAAGTAAATTATTAAAGTTTATTCTTTCATCCGTTAGAACACTTATTTTACAAATATTATTAATTAGATTTATTTATTTATAATTAATTTTTATAGCACGTAAACTCAATTTATTAAAAACATTGTATAATTATTTTCATATTAACGTGTCTCGTTTTAAGACGATAGCAGTTCCATTCATGGCTATTTAAAGTTTCGCAATCAGCAGATAGTTTTCTGTCCAATATTGCTTCTAACATTATTTGGGCACTTGATAACATCAGGTTTTGCCTTCAAGTGCTTCAAAATTGCCAAAGACACCCTGATTTTATTGACTACAGTGACCGTGAATGACCGAGGTTTCAGTTATAAAATGATCCTATGTGGAAAACTTTAGTTTTAATTATGTTTATATCAAATAAGAACGACCAAAATTCATAATCTGAAATCGTGTTTTCATAAATCCATGATACGTATCCGTTTGTATGATGGATCTTTGCGGTAGAAAACCTGTGTCCTTGTTACCTCGCATGACATGCTGTCCATTTTTGTTGCAGTGTAGGGCTTTTTTTCCCGGAAAAAATGCGTTCAATACACATTTTTATGTCCGCAATGCATGTTATAGTTATGATTCTGAATTTTTAAATCATTATTTTTTCTCTTTACATTAATAACATCACGGAAGAGCAGCTACAAACAATTTTTGGAGAACCCATAGCATGCTACATTAGGCAGGCCACAATAATCATTGTTTATTTTGGGGGGAGACCCCAAAAAGTTGCAAGTGGTCAAAAAATGATATTGAAACAATTTCAACTCAACATCATGATGTCATCCCTTGCCTCATCGAGAATAAAAAGTTGAGAAGATATATTTTTTAGCAAAGAAGCGAAGTTCTTCTTCCATAAAATTGAATTTAAGTGTCTCATAGCCTCAAATTTAATTAATTAAACAGTAAATTTTATTTCATTCAAGATTTTATTTTCATTTTCTTGATGAAATTTTTAGATTTGGCTCTATTTAGCATTTTTCAGGGAATTTAATTGTGTGTGACTTGCTTACCTTCCAGGATTACTTAAAAATATTTATGCTCAAAAATTCACAAAAATCTTTGCATCTGCTTTCCAGAATTCTTTTTCATTAAATTATTGAATGAGTTATATGAGTAAACTAATGAGTATTTTTAATTGGCCCTCCATTCATATTTTTTCAAAAGTTATTTAATTATTATTTATTTAATATTTGGGGCCCTATTACTGAATTGTACGCTTTTCTTAATCCTGACTCAAATTCAACTCGGTTGCCACGATTCCCAAAGGCCAGTCAGACTTTACTCCACAGAGTTTAAGTTGAGCTTCAGCTAAAATTAAGTCGCCAAGTTTAAAGATATCTGCCGCCGTTATTTCACATTTTTTAATTGAAATATCTCCTGTAAAGACTCTTACACTTGTCATATGTACCTACTCATTTAATGCTATTTTTTGAGGAGGGAGATAGAGTATGAGTGATAATAGTCTGGGAAAGTATATTATTTTGTGAACTTTACAGCTGAACGTTACCGAAAATACTTAAATTCAAGTGCGTTTAGTCGAGGTCAGTTTCTAAAGAACTGTTTACACGCCAAGCAGAGTCTGTGGAGTCTTTTTCCCCGTTTCTCCATTCCCGAAACTTCATTCCTTTTTTCACTCTCCCATACTCCATTTGTCACTGCCAACCCCTCCTCTCTCCGTACGAGTCAATGTCTATGAATGAGTGAACGCGTTAATGTACGCCAAAATTCACCTCATAACCATCTAACCTGTGCAAATGCATGTACAGAAAATAGAACCTGTCCCTGTTTGATTAGGTAATGCATTTGCACGTGCTCCGATCCGTTCCACAAAATCGTTCATTCAAACGGACATTAACTTGTTGGTTAGTAACGTATCGTGTAAACAGACCTTAAGACGGGACCCTAACGCAGACTCAACTTTAGTGTAAGATATGAACTACGGTGTTATTAAAGCGTTTCCGTAATAAGATACAAAAAGCGGCCAATCAAGAGCTCTCTTGGCTCATGACAAGAGATAGCTCTTGATAATGACGTGCAAACGCTTACACTGGAGAGTGGTAAAAATAGTACTGTAAATTACTACAGTTGTTCGTATCTATTATAATGAATATATAGAAAGTGAACTCTTCAACAATAGGGTAGTTTCCTTCATCAAAGAAAACGAAAGGCATTGATTGCGATTCGTTGCCCACCATTAGTGTATTCATAATATACAAATTATTTTGTTTTTGAAATACCGGTTTAGACGAATGGCAAGGGTCAATTTTATCCTCATTTAAAAGGCCAGATTGGCGCCCATGCGATGCCACTCCACGTGACGTCACAGGGACCTAGTTTCTACACGAGAGGATAGGAGTTTTACATCGTCTGAGGTTACCAATGCATGCATGAGGCACAGAGCTCAGGGAAACATGTCTTAATAATCACCTATTAAAACTGGCTAAGGTCGGTAAGTTTTCTTCGTTTGATAAGGTATTAATAATCCTTTTTTAAGCCAAGTGCTACCAGCTAGCATGGTACTCAGCTACCTGCTAGCATCCTGCGTCGTGTCAGCGCTCAGAGCCTCACCCCAAGGTCACCTCACTTGCGACAGCGGGAAGCAGAACAATGTCACGCGGAGTTTTTCCCGGCATTCATGCTTAGCTGTCGCCTTTTTGCGCGCTTGAAAATTTTCACTTTTCATTTAATCGCGAAAAATAGATATCGTCACATAAAAATCTAAAAGCGTGAAATACGTACTCCAAGAGTTATAATCTTTCGATTTAGGCAATAAAAAATAATAGGAATCCACCCTATTGAGGACCCTAGGAGCCATGGGGCATAAGTTCATTTTTTTATTTTTGGAGATAAGTACAGATTTAGATAAGTACAGATGAGTTGGTGGGGTACAAAATACTATTGTGGTCAAAGGATACAAGTGAATTACTAATGAGCATATGCATAAATATTCAGTGATTTACAGATATCTCTTTGTTATGACAATATTGTGTACTCCACCAACCATTATCTGCAATAATCTCCAAAAAAATAATTGCACTTATGCCCTTTGGCTTCTAAGGTCCTCAATTGATCTAATGCATTACTATATGCTGGTGGTTGGTCACCTACTAAAAAAAACCAGAGGTGACTCGCTATGTATGACGTAGATGTAGAATCTCTCTGCCCCTCCCCTCGTCCCCTTCAATCTTTCTCCTCGTTCCTCCATTCCCCACACTCCATTCCGTTTTCCACTCTCCCTCACTCAATTTGTCACTTCCAACCCCTCTCCTCCATGACTCAATCCTTCCCTTATATATGTACTCCATCCCCCTCCTAACTCACCCCAACGCGAAACTCACAAATCCCAGTCGTTTCCAGCTCCCCACATCTCCACGCCTCCACCTTTTCTCAGTCCCCTCCCTGTCTCTCACTCTTTTCCAGAGCTGACAAAACTTCCCAACCCTCATTACCTACCCCCCTCACGTCCGGCGTCCCAGCCCCGCGAATACGTGTGGTGCGTCGGAGTCTCGGGTCAGGGGTCGGTAGCGGTTGCGTGGGAAACTATTGGATGGCAATTGGAAGGGAACGATACAGTTACGTTTCCTAGTGGCCTAAGTAAGGAAGTCCACGTTCCATTTCGGTACACGTTTGCCATCGTAGTCATGGAAAAGGCATCAGTTCTCTCACAGATATGTTCTCCTTTAGAGCAGCTCATTGTATTAAATTTCTCCTATATCCGTGGGTGTTCATTAATGAAGTTATTCTACCTGTTGAAGTATACAGAAATCATTTGCGAATTATCTTGGCAGTCGCCTCTCTTCAATTTGAGCTTCATTCCGCAGGTCCTCTTAAGGCCAACATCCTGTCAACATGGGCTAAGTTTAGAGTTTTATGTTGGCGGTTTTATTTTTTGTATTATATTAAACCCCCAGCATTTCTGTCAGGGGTTTAGGGGCTTTGGAACACCCGCAGTGAAATGGGGGGTATCCCATTGCCTGTAAGTGCTTCTGGAAAATTGTTTAAATTAGCCTCTGAGAACAACATGTTAAGTAGCATCTAAGGCAAAAATTTATTTCAATTTTGATTTTTCTGTTTCCATTGCGCTTGAATATATTTTTTCAGACACATTACCATTTAAGTTGGGGAGGGCTGGCTCCTCCATCTAGAACTGTTTTTAACATATTGGCCAACCAGTGGCGCGGCCAATCAGCGTCGAGGACCTCGATTTTGGCGTGCTTTTGTGTAAGAGTATTTTTCAATAGGTATTTAGTCCATGCCCATAATTTCTCGAAAAACATGGAGAGAACTGTAATCCAGCGCTGCAAAAGCCTTAAGTATAAATTCCTTCTTCAATTCCTGGTGAGGCCTCCCAGTCAATTTACCTAACAGTAGCTACAAATCTTACTCTTTTCCTTCCCCTTCCCTTCTTAACATGGGGTGGAATGTAGACGAAAAAACAAGATGGATGCAGAGTAAAAGAAGTTGTTAAGATAAGGCATCACTCCCGGTTGATAAATCTTTCTTCGAGGCGATTTATTATTTAACCCTTGAGTTCTACAAACCAACTAAAATGGTACTAAGATATTATATTAGGAGGTAGCAAAATAGAGGAGGCTGGATGAACATCAATCTAAGAAAACAAAAGAGTTTTGTAAGATGGGAAGCCGAATTACCGAACTCGAAGCCGAATTGACGGCAGCTGAGAAGTCAAGAGTAGAAGAATTTCAAATGTGGTTCTAGCGAATAATGATGGAAATAAAATGGATATATCGAGTAAGTAATGAGGAAGTGCTCAGAAAAGTGGGAGAAAAGATAAACCTTCGATAAATCTTAAGAAGAAGATGGGTAAACTTAGTTGGCCACATTATAAGGCATGCATGCCTGAGGTATAACATTATTCCTACTAGGGGTCGTTTTACACGGGGCACGTCATTGATGAGGTTAGAACTGAAAAAATGTTGAAATACGAGGTTGGAATTAGAGCAGGGGCTATTTTGTCGTGTCAAATCCACTCATTCTCGCACGTGTTCTTGCAATTCCCCGCTTTACGCGACGAAATTTTGATTGCACCTTCGTACGTACGTCAAATTGCGCAATGCCGTGCCCCGTGCAAAACGGCCTTAACACCGCTTGTGTCATCCCCTCCCTTCTCAGTGCTCGCTCCATCCAAACCTTGTCTCTTCCATATATATTTTTTTGGAGCTTTCTTGCCTCACGCATCATGTTTAACATTTCCTCGTTCCCCATATTCTCCGTCCAACTCATCTTCTCCATCCTTCTCCTGACTCGCATCTTGAACTTATCCCTTCTTTTTTCATCTTCCCTCCTCAGATTCCAAGTTTTTCTTACATAACGATCTTCTCCTTTGGTCTTTCCTCTTCATAAACACTTTCTTTGCTAATATCATCCTCTCCCTTAAGTCACTGCTGCTGTGTCCATTTTCCTGATGATGAGGTGCCCAAAAAATTGAACTACATCGTATAATCCAGTTTGTACTTCCCTACTTATATGCTAAGTCCCAAATTCCTTGCTTTTTACGGAAACTTTACGATATCGTAAAGCTCTGGTATACTTGTAAATGTTTTAATTAAACATTCCTCGCACTGTTTATGTAACTAAAACGTTCACCCGAGCCTATAACCTTAATCCAACTAGATAATTACATCCTGATATTCCGCTAACCTCTAATATTGAATGAGTTGAACAAAGAATCTACAATATCATTTTTACTCTCCTAGTTACGGTACTTTATACTTGAAATGCCTTGTCCATATACGGAGGAAATATGAAGAACACAGTTCATTCTAAAATCAATTAAGTTATCTGAATGGCTCTTAACCCCTTTTTTCACTCAGTATTTTTAGAATGAATCTAAGACAAATAAAAAAGGCTAAAGATTCTCCTGATGGAGATTGTGTATTAATACAGAGTTAGCTAAAAAGTAGGAAATATACCTTTGATCTGCTGAGATCTATTTTGTTCTAAATCCTTCAGCTATCAATGAAGCATGGATTATGCAAAATAATTGTCTCGTCTACGTACCCTACAACGCTTGTATATATTATTACAGAAAAGTCTTTTACTGTCATTCCGGATATACTCCGTTAATACTGCACCTGCACTGATAAATGAGGTGTCATTTTAAACGCTGACTCACTGGCTTCTGACGAAAAATATGATCTTAATCTTACTGATTACCTATAAATTTGACTTAAAAGGTTTTTTCACGTCGATCACTTAAAAAAATATCGACTCCACATATTTTGTTTTGATTCTGAACTTCAAATAAGGTTGAAAACCCCTTTTAATCCATAACTAAACCAATCAGACGTAATATAAACAGGAAAAAATATTATAAATAAAATATAAGAATTATGAAGAATGTTAAACGTTCCCTAAAAGAGACATCGTGCGTAAGGAACTTAAAAGATGACGTCTATCTCGAATAGATAAAAATATCGCGTTGAAAGTATTCAAGAATTATTATCAACGGGAATTGATAGCAAAAAATTTAAATATTACGAAATTCACTTCGAGATTGTAACATGGCTGAGCGTCAAAGTGCGAAATATTCGGCACGGATTAACTTGTAGGGAATAATGCGATTTTTATGTCTCACTAGCCTTGCAAATAGTGAAATTTTCGTGAAATATGTCCATTTATACGATTCCACATCCAACATCCATCGTCCTCCGTTCGCTTTTCAATTGCGGTCGATTCCTTCGGGGGTAAGCTGCGGGGGTTTTGGACCTGTCGCAAGTTCGACGTCGCGATGCTTCGGAGTCGTTTGTCACGCATTTCCCCTTTCACTCTCCTTCTTTTGTGCTGCTTCTCCTAAAAATCCACCCAGGTATGCAAGCATTCATCTCCGTCCTCATCCATCTGCATGTAGAATAAACCTCCAATTCTTCATTCCCCATTTGCTCGCCTTGCGAAAAGAAAACTCTGATTGATGGCTCGGTTACTAGGAGAGGAACCAAGAGGCTAGTTTGCAAATTTAATTTTACTTCCGATTGGGATAGAGAAATAGTAATAAGGAGGCCTTTATTTTTCCGTTTTTCGAACTGTAGACTCTTTCTCAATTCATGCAAGGCAAAAGCACGGACAGCCTTAATGCATTTTCGTTTAAGTTGATGACATCATGCGTTCCTTGGCTACTTTTTGCTCTCGCGTGGCACATTGCTGTTTACACTCTTATGAGCAATTCTTTCCTTCAATGAGCATGAGGTGCATTTTCAACCTAACATCATTGCTAATTTTGGTTCTCAATGGCGTCAACTATTCAGGGTAAAACATTTCGTGACCTAATTTTCTCTACCCTATATGAAATAGACCATTTCCAGAATTTTCCTGTATTTGAAAGTAGAGCATATTACCTTTTAATTATTTTCTTGCTAATATTTTTCACACACTCAATATTTCAATATGAAAGCATAAGATTTTTTCAATAAATCCATC
This sequence comes from Ischnura elegans, assembly GCF_921293095.1. NCBI lineage: Eukaryota > Metazoa > Arthropoda > Insecta > Odonata > Coenagrionidae > Ischnura > Ischnura elegans. The sequence goes on from NC_060252.1 coordinate 59,194,258, forward strand.
ATCTGAATACATCGTGGGAGAGAGAGGTATGCGTACTCTCAACAACAAATTAAGAGAATAAAATTTGAACTGGAGGCTGAGCTCCAAATTTCCGCCTGTTGAAGCATTTCCAAGAAATTTTCCCTCCTAAAAAAAGCGTTGATTCCCTTTTAAATTCGAATTGAACCTTTAACACGGGATCGTTTGGGCGTTAACTCATATGGACGATCGTTCGCCGCGGGAAGGTATTTCCCTTACAGCAAGCACCATTCTTTTTCCTCTCCTTGCTTTTTTGACCCTAATTTGAATGCAGTGGATTGCACCGCCCTGTTGGATATCCGGTGCGAGGAAACTGTACGTGGTGTCACGGTGGCGTTACAAATCGGTTTAAAGCGACTTTGAACGCGGTGGCGCTGCCGTTGTATTTTCCCAACGCAGATTTCTTGGTTCAAGGTTTTGTCATCTCGCTGGAATTCCCATGCCTACCCGTGGGTAATTCCAGCGAGAAATTTTGATTTTTCTGGTGTCTGTTTGATCCCCTACTTTTTTCAGCTTATACATACGCCGTGAGTTTTGTACAGTTCGTATGGGAGGCTGATATTTCTTATTCCCGGGTGACATCTAGACTTGAAACGTAGTAGTAGACAATGGAGTTTCCTAATATGCAGATTTAAAAAAATATTTTGGGGTGGGTGGATTGTAGGTATTCCCATGACTTTGCTTATATCCATTTCAAAGTCAAAAATCAATTGTATCTCACGGCGAAAAATTGTATCTTTCTTAATGACCAAGGTATCGGGACTGAATAGCAACGCAATATTTTCCAGAACTCCGCCTTATATACAGAGATAATAAGGGTAATAAGCAAAAGAGTGATACTTGGAGGTGGGGACGAGAAAATACAATTGGTATCGAAGGTCAATCAACATGGCCGGTAATTTTTTTGTTTCCGGATTTTCCTTGACTATTCATATTTCATTCCTCAGTTTCTCCTGCAATGCATCTTCTCTTTCTGTGTATAAGGTGAATTAAAATAAATATTTATTTAACTTTGTAATGGAACAAGATCCAGATGCCTTGGTCGGTCTGAAAAATTAATTTTTCATAAAAATATGCTATTGGCTTTCAATTTTGCATGGATATAGCCTATTTCCATAAAAAATACCAGACTTTAATATACCTATTCTATTTCTTAGTCTCGTCTGCAGTACACCTCTCTGTGTATATAAGATGAAATTAAGCTATAATTTATTTAACTTGTTAATCAACTATGCCCAGATGATTTGGTTGGTACGAAAAAAAAATTGGAAGTAGAAATGCGCTATTGGCTTTCAAATTGGCATGAATATAACCTATTTCCACAAAGATGTCCAGACCTGTCTGTTTCCACCATTTCTTTTCACGAAAACTCCCTCCTTTTCCTCCGCGTCCAACTTTTCCCCCCAATCCTATTGCCGGCTATGTCTCGCCTCCTCTTCTCCGATTTCTCCTCGTTACTTTCTCTCAGGCGTGTCTCTTTTCATCTTTCCTATCACCCCCTCCCGTACCCCGTCACATTATTTTTCCTGCACTCCCAAACCCTCCGCCTTCATCCGATATCTTTTCACCCGTTCTTCTTCTTATGTTCCTCACAGGTTTCTTCTTCACCGTCCAATTCCCTAAAACTAAAGGTGGTCTGGGGTCGCCAATGGCTGTTTCTAATACCAAAAATGCTCCAGGATTAATTTATTATCACGTAATTGTAAATGGCTAGCCAGCCAAAACATGTCGTTCTGTATTAAATAAACTGTGGAAGTCACAAAATCTCTTTATTGCCACTTTGGAGCCCTTTCAACGCGTCATAGCATTCAATTTTGATTTATGTAGGGTTTGCTTACTCATTGCCTTAACTTTAGTTTCAGGGCTAGCTTCAAGATGGTGCAGAGAGGAAAGCATGTTTGTTCTGGTAGATGATGACCTATTGGGAATGGATTCCCAAGGCTACCTGAATAGACAACTAGCGGGAGATGTTAGGAAACCAACTGCCATGACGTATTTCTCGTTTAAAACTTACGCAATCGACTTGAAAGTTTACGGTAACACTAAATTCCCAAGCGGAACGGACAATCACGCAAACCGCGTAGGTGAACCTTTGGCTGTTATGTGCTGATCTCCAAAATTTCAAGTGCAACGTGCACTCACATATCACGCGCAGGGCACCCGCAAAACCTTAACGCCTGAAAATAATATTCTCGGTATCATTAAATTGGTAAAAATATCATCATTTTATTATTTTAATTTTTGAATGTTTAAACATACTTGTTTTATAAAAATACCCTTATATTCTTGGGCGTAACGCGCAGTCATTCATAGGAGTGAGAAGATTAGGTGATAGGCAAATTGAGTGGAGAGCTATGTCAAACCAATCTTATGATTGTTGAACAGTGATGGTGATAAAGATTAAAATTGGCAAAGAAAGACAAAATAGCAAGATCGAACACAACAGAGTGATGAGTCCAGTGAACAATCAGTTCATCTTTTAGAAAAGAACTCCTTGCTACGCTGAACAGTTCAAACCATTACCCGTCCATATCCTTTCGTGCCCACACCTCCTTCTTCCTTCGGCGGCACTATCTTTCTCACATTGCCTCTTATTCCCGCCTATTCCTTATCCTATTTCTCCCCTTCTCCCTTCACTTCCGCCTCCGGAATCCACTCCACCCGCACCTCATCAATCTTTCTTCCATCTCTCCCTCACTTTTATTTTTTCCCACCCGACGGGGTGTGGGCTATACCCGAGAAAAGAGATCTCATTTCTTGCCTCCTCCTTCCCTCGCGGGCCCGAACGCTAAATTCTCACTCTAAATTCCATTTTCTTTAAACACCCTTAGTATCAATTTATATACTACTCCTCAATTCCTCCTTTCGGGCCGAACGCAAGGAGATCCACTTTGTGGCTCAAGAGTCGGTTTTTCGTCTTCTGTACGTGTGTCTGTGTGTTTGGGTTTGAGCGGGGAAAAAAAGTACGCCCCTTCAATTTTCGCTTTCTTATTGCCGAGTGATTCAAATACGTGTTTATCTCTTTAAAAGCCTACTTGAGAGGGGCTTCTTGATTTTTTTGAAGAAGAATTTTCGCGATCTCATTATTCCTTACATTTTTTTATGCGATAGGACCAAAAACCCTTCTACACCGTAAAACAAATCATAATTTCCTCCCAGAATACCAATCAATCGCATTAAATATGTTGATAAAAAATATTTTTTCTCGAATATCCAGGAGCCGTGATCATGATTCATAAAATTTAGGCTTGAATATTTTTTCGGGGGACCTATGAAATATTTTAATTTTTTTACTAGTTAACCTCAAATGCCTCAATCAAGTTTTTATAAGAATCTTTAAATGGTTTACTAGCCCCATTAACCCCTAGCAATGTCAAACTGCACCTGAATGCTTTACATTGAAAATTTGCCCTCTCTATTCCATCCAACAGGCTTTTTAGCTGTAACTCTGTATTAATAGCGTCAAAAGAGACTACAACTTAGCAAACTCCCTATCAGAATCGTGTCTATGTTTTTTAAAAGTTAGTTGCCAAGTGCCATTGCATCCTTTCCAAAATCCGGCTTCGATATTAGCATAACTATTCATTGAAAAAGCAACGCATCAATTCCTGAAAGCTTATACACCTAAAACTATTTAAAATACATGAGAAAGTTATAGTAACTAAGTGATCTTTATTTTACCTCTCAATATTTGGAATTAATGAGCTTAAATTAGGTATGAAGTCATTATTGCTGTTACAAATTTTGCAAGGACTAGTAAACACGTACATTAAAAAAATTAACATATTGGTACCAAATGCTTGTCCACTTAGTCTCCAAGGTACCTTCTCGAGATATTTAGGACACTCTTTAAGCCTTTATGGACATTTTTCTATGAAATCCTAGTCAATTTTTGTGCATAAAATCATGTATCCTTAATATTACACTTTAGTGATCTTCCACCACCTCCAACTTTGTCAATAGGTGATTTAGAGTGCGTGTATTTACATTCTCCCTTTATGCCTCTGCCTGGATGTACGATATTTTCTTGGAAATGAAATATTTTTTTCAGAAAAGCCATCACATTTCCTGAAACCTGCGTGCCCTAAATGAATAATAAATGAGAGACAAACAAGCGGTCATAACTCTCTCATTCTTCCTCCGCTCATTTAAGTTGGACCTCCTCGTAAGAGAAGCGTCGCGAATTTGAGTGGATCCGTCAGTGAGAGTGTAGTACACAAATTCAAAGCGCGAGATGCTCCAAATATTTTTCGCTAATGATATGTAAAGTTAGGGGACATAAAATTGGCGAGCTATAAAAATTTAAACGTATAGGAAAGCAAAATAATCAGTATTATAAGTCATCAATCCTAAGACTGATTTGACGCAGCTCTCCATTCCTCTCTCCCATCCGCTAATCTTTTCATAGTGACGAATTTATTCTCCTTTACATCATTTAAAAGCTACTCTATGTAAGTCATTCGGGGCCGTGCCTTACCCTTCCCTCCTTCCGCTTGTTCTTCTTTGATAGTTTTCATCGGGCTAACATGCCTAAATATGTGGCCTACTAACAATAAGTCCCGTCTTCTCATTAAAGTTTTTGGCAAAGCCAACTGGCGATTTAAAATTGGGGACGTTTGCTTGTACAAAAATGGCAATTCATTGAAAGAATTCGGTAGTTGGTAGAATTTAGGCTTAGTTTTCCTTTCTATAATTTTTTTCATTTCGCATTATGATACGGAGATGGGGTTTCAGTGCTGTCCTCGGATTTTGATTAGAACGCAGTTACCATGCATCTTCTAATATACAGATTGTTTCAGGAGGAATCTCTAATACTTCAGGAGGTGGTATATGAGTCAATTTTAAGAATTTTTTGTCCATATACATGGGGTTGCAAACTCAATCCTTCAAAATCCAAAATAAAAATTAATTTCAAAATGTACGATTGCGCAATCGCATTGCTAATGACCGCTTAAAGCTCTTACTTATTTAAACTAAAAAAATGATTGGATTAAAAAATTATAGTTGCAAATTTTGAGTATGAAATAAAATTCTGAAAAGGCTGGATACCAAAGAAAAACTTTTTTCATTTCAACTGCAAATTGCATTAAAAAAGTTTGCGTTGCCATAGTTCGGAAACTAAGGAGTTGTGACCCAATATTTATGGACAAAAATGCTTAAAAGTATCTCACCTTAAGTATCTTAGATTCCTCCCAAAACAGCCTATACATTACCTCCGAAGGCGACCCTGGTTAACCTCGCCCACGATCTCAATCAGTCGCCGTTCCAATTCCCAGTGACCGCTACGCTTCTCTTGCGGTAGACGTGACGTGGGCGGCTACCTTCCAATCCCTTTCCGTTCCAAGCGTCTTCATCTTCCTCCTAAGCCCTTCGATGTGGGTCTCTGAAACCAACAAAGGTACATTCTTCCGTACTGGGAGAGCTTCTGGCCGATAACTTGTTTACTTTAACGGAAACACGCTCAGCAGAGTGACCTTATCATCTCAATTTCACTGAAACTAAACGCCTCCTTCTCAGAAGCCCTCCTCCTAACACTCTCATTCAGGGGCAGATCTAGGATTTTTTTCTGGGGGAGGCACAAAAGTCTGACAGGTCTTCTCAAATTCGAGATTAAAACAAAATACAACAATTACAGTTGTAATTTTTTCTTTATTCTGATATGAAACGTATTAATATTTAATAAAAAGATCGAGGCTCCGTAATAAACAAAATAAAACGGAATTTATGATAACCGTGCTAAAAATCTTGTCTATTTTTTAAGCGTCTGGGGGGGAGGGTACGTGCTCCCGTGGCCCTCTCCTAAATCCGCCAATGTTTTCATTGTCTCTGCTTGTTCTTTTCAGTGCAGGCACAAATATGGTCTAATAGGAAATGTGAAACTAGAATTTATTCTTCATTGGATACAATCTCAGACTGGTTGCAATGGTCAAAGCCTTTTGCATTATTACTGACCGTTTCAACGTTCTGTGACCCGTGTATGAAAAGCAATATCTTAAAGACCGCTAATATAATTTTTAAATTCAGTAAATCATGTTTAAGCTCTTTTATTTCTGCGTTACTTGATGGGATGCAAACGTAAGCTAATCCTGGTATTCGAAATGGAATTTCAGCCCATTTTCATATTCTCCGCATCGATGCATCGCACTCCGCCCTTAAAAACCTCTTAGCGAGAGAAGGCAGTGTCCCGTTTCATTGCTCTTTTCGGCTTTCTCGCAGCATTTTAATTTCGGGAAAACATTTATACTTTGAGGGCCGGAAAATGTTGAACAGGGCTTACATAATGTACCCATAAAATTTCAAGGTATCGTGAGTTAAAAGTGAGTAATCCGTCACAAAAAAGACTAATTTACTGGGAGGTATGCGTAATATCAGCTATATCTATATATAAAATTTTTACTTCCTTTCATATGACTATCCTGGATGAAAGTTTGCCATTCTCGCATATTTAATTACATCCCAGAGACTCCATATCCCTGAGCTTAAATATTCCATTTTCATTTGCATGGTTCTGAGGTGATAATATTTGCTAATGAATTTTGGTATTAATTGGATCCAAATACTAACTTTATAAGCCGCTTGAGAAATTTGATCGGCGTATGAACAAACAGATATCTGGAATGGGCCGCACATATCGGGAATAATCTAATTTAATCGTGAATCAATCTCGTGAAATGTGAACCACCACGATTTTTTAAGCAAAAAATATTTAGTCACGGGAGATGGAGGATGTGTAAATAAGTATGTTAAGACACCGGCATGATATAATACCATTATAGAATTTGTTTTTGTGAAATTTGCCGGAAACTGACTAAACTAAGAGATTGAGGAAGATAAACTGTCCATGCAGGGGAAAATTCTTACGCTGTCGGTAAAAAGGCAAAGGCAGTGATTAAATGTTAAATCAGTTGAACACTTGTGAAATTCCAAATTGTAAGAATTTATCATTTATTGTTAAAAATCTCTCCTGGGATAGAATTCAATACTCGTAGCACTACTGATTTAGTGACAAGAATATGAAAAAATTGGACTAAAAACATGTTGAATTTGATCGCCCGAAACACATTTTTCACTTTGTGTATCTCTCTTTTTTTTAATTCGAGACAATCTTTCGGGTCCAATTAACATACAGAAAATGGAGAAAGATAATGATCAAATTTTTTGGCTTCATTGGCCGGATTGTTTGACTGATCCACTGTTTCCTGACGTAATAATGTTTAGCTATCTATGGTGAAAAAATTTATATGGACTAAAAACATATTAGAGTTTATCATACGAAACATTTTCTAGCATTGTTATATTAAAGAGATAAGTAATTAAAATAGGCATCAAACGATCCACTCCACCTAAGTGGTGTCGTGAAATATCTTGGAGGGATGCTTACAAGTTTATTGTGGAAACACGTAAATATTCTTCATCCTGTGGTCTGGTCTAGCCTCATAACGACGTATATTCGAAGCCAGCATGTAGGTTGGCGAAAGATGGCCTCGCCCGCTTGGAACTACTCAGGGTTGTTATGAGACAACATGAGGCATAGGATGAGTCTCCATCCTCTCTCGCATTGCACGCCTGGGCAATCCAGAAATGCGACGTAGCGACGGGGTTAAGGTTACTTCACCTCAGAGCTATACTTTTCATGGCTCTCCGCAGTGAAATTGGCCCATTCCGTGGTTCTTGCCGTGAGTTCGAGCCGGGGGAACTGTAAAATATCAAGTATGGTGCGCAGTAAACCCTACAGATGCGATACGATCCCATGGAAAAATTGACGGGATTTATTTATTTTTTGCTTGAAAATCCAGACAATGCACGAGAGTAAAATTGCGAGATGCAAATATTTAATTATTGTAAAATTTACATTTTCAACTTGTGTTTGTGTTTACCTTGTGTTTATATTTTTGATTAATCTTATCCAATATTTTAGTTTTTGTTTGGCTATATTACCTATATGGCCATTTAATTTCCTTATTATTTACCTATCTATGGTGAAAAAATTACACTAAAACAATTTTAATTATGGGCGCTATCATGAAGTGATTTTTTGTCTCAGCGGATGTAGTTACCCATCGGGACGTTTTTATCCACACATTTGGTTCACTTTTTACATAAAATAAAAAAAAACAGGTTTTTAGTTCTACAGTTGGGTTATGACATTATTATGGAAAAAAAGCAGCTTCTTAGAACCTTGAGATGGAAAATAAGCTGTCTACTCCCTTGAATTTGTTTTTTTTATGACTTTTTGCTTTGGTTTTTCAACGGTAAATCCATGCGTTTTGTTGGTTAATTTAGAATTACACCATTAAAATGAATGCCTTACTGTGCCATAAAATCCAGAAAAATGAAGGTTGATCGTGAAATAATTTTATCTTTCTTCCGATTGTATACCTCATACAATTAGATAGGAAGAAAATTGCAAGATCAAGGAATAAATAGCTCTAAAGCTAGATCAATTTCAATTCGTTGCCATATACATTTTTCGCCCTTTAATTTTCAAATTAACTAGGAAATTCTAAATACAGTTTTATCGACCAAAAAAGGAGAAAAATAGAAAATCATCAACGTCATTAGAAAATATGATTTCGCCAACTGTGAGGAAAGTATTGATATTGATTTTTTATGTGTCTGACTAATAGATCGAAGAGAAGGGAGCGGGGTATTTACCTTTTCATTTACAGAAAGCTCATGATTTTGGATTACGCTCCTTTCCTGTTAAGCTCTGTGTGTCGATTACCCTGAAAACGGAGTAAGCAGAGAAGGGCCATAACATTTTCGCATGAAAGTCTATCACCATGTGTCACCAAAAGGATTCATTTGCATGGATACAATTTTTCAGCTATATTTTTACAATGGGTTTCGACATAATTTATAAACCTTTGGTTAACTACGTGACCTTTTTATAACCTTTTCATATGTCAGTCGGTTAGTAAATGTGAGCTGTGATCCAAAAGTACGAAGCAGAGTTACGAAACAAGGTTATAGAAGAATTAGATGACTGAAAGAGCTAGACTAACTACACTGAATGAGGAGTGGGAATGTATGTCAGAGATGAAGAGGTTTGTGCAGGGAACTTTTAAAATGAATCGGTAAATTCGAAATTTAAGGAAGATTTTATGTTTTTTTTTCAAAGGAAACATTCCAACTGAATGAAGTAAAAAGGCACGAAGGTCTTGTGCAACAAAATAAACTCATATTATTTACTAAGATACAGCATCTGTGGAATAAGTAGTCCAAGTGTACTGGAATTGTTTGAAGTGAAATTGTTTATGTTGAAACGTATTTATCGGTCGACCACAGCTAATTGTCCAATTTTTGCCTGAATTTCAATTCTCTTTCCAAACTTAGCTCCTATTATTCTACTATTTCTACTACTTCTATTCTAAAGAAAATAGATATTAAAATGCATCATCTTGTATCAATTCAACCTATTTTTTAAGTGTCGTTTTGAATATGGATCGTTATGCTTATGCGCATTATCTGTTTATATTTTTGCGATCAAAGTTGTGAGTTAGTGAATTTAGTGAATAATTCAAAATTGCCGTATGAACGATTTATTCATTGGTGGCCAAATATTTACTGAATGCAGACTTTTTCCAGTTGATGACCTTGTCGATCCCTGTTATTCGTTTTTTCCTTTAATCTTTGTGATATCCGAAATTTTTGTTATAAAATAATGACACATTACCATTTCCTTTGAACACTGATTGCAAAAATATTCCTCATGTGTCTTTATAATATTGATAACTTTACATTTATTTCATCATGCAAAACTGAGAGACGAGATATTTTATAAATAATTCAGCATGTTTCAATTTGCATTTGAACGAGTATGTTAAAATCGGTCTCTTATCGCCGTATGCATGCTTTTTTCGTTTTGGGTAAAATGTATCGTTTTCGAATGAAAACAGGTCGGCTGCGTATGAAAAAAGGTTTTGCCATGATTATATAAAAATTCCTCTCAAGAAAACTGAATAAGTTATTCACACACATTCCGCATTGGTGTGTTGTGATTGGGAATCATGCCTGAGCTCAATCAATTTGCATAGGCACGGAAAAAATGCATTAGAATTAACATAGTCAACATCCATGCCATCAGCTTGTTGTCCCGGCTCTACAGGATTATTTGTCCAATGGATTCGCCTCCACAAAATTAACACGCGAATCCGTTGCGTGATGAGAATACACTCGATTAGAAGCTTTGAAACCCAATCGCTTGCACTGGGAAGCTGGTTAATTAATTTACATAGAGGAGTGATGATCTACGCCAATTAATTGAAATTGAGGAGTGGCGATTGATCTCGATTAAATTTGCAGCAATAACAGATGAACTTTGCTTCGTGGCAAATATAAGGGTTAGAGTGGACGATGAAAGGTTAATTTTAGCACTCTACACGAGTGAAAGTGTGTACACTGCCTCATTATCATCACCATTCCTCTTAGCAAATCGTAAACATTGACCTTATTTTCAAAAATGTTTTACAAGTAAAAGTTGAGAGTGTCAATTACGTTCATATTATCACGCGGCAAATGGAGGAGTTGGTTTGTAAAATATTGTCTCCAAAATACATCATATTAAAAATCGTGCAGCCTTTGTAATTCATTAGAAAATAGTAAAGATAGGGTAGCAGAGATTTTTCAGATACTGCCCAATCCATGAATGAGTGCAGCAGTCGGTCCGTGGGATGGGACGTTAAACTTTTGTCTCCTTTGCCTCTTTCGTTAGGAGCTGACTAATGCTGACGCCGCGTAGAGTGACTAAGGGAGCACACATGGAATTTTATTAATGATGTAAAAAAACTTCTTGAGACGACAAAATCGGGACACAAAAAAACGTAAGCGGTAAATAAATCTATTTTTTATTTAAACCCTATTCAAACCCGCACCATTCTTTTATTACAATCGTGTATGTGTGGAATCATTGAGTGGTCAGCCGCGGATGGTGTCAGCAGTTTCTAATTTTATGAAGGTTTAAATCCATGATAGGCTTGGTGCTTGTTGTGGATTTTCAACCACTTACCATATAGTCCGCACTTGGCCTCCAATGACTGCTGAAAGAACATTTGGCCGAAAGGTGATTCAACTTCGACGACGAAATGAAAGATGAAGTTCAACATGGCGGCGAGCTGGTCATACAAAAACTGTAACAGCGTTCACAAAAATGCATCGACCGAAATGGCGATTATGTAGAAAAGTAGATAATTGATCAATCTTTAAAATAATGTACAATTCATAGAAAATAAATAGTTTTTTACTGTTTCTAAAACCATTGAAGACAACTGAACAGAACCGAAACAACTGAACATTCCTTCCCGTTCTGTGAATACATAGATGTTTTTAATTTCTGACCTTCACCAACACCCGCTCCTTTCCTGGTTGCTACGAAACAACTGAACATTCCTTCCCGCTCTGTGAATACATAGATGTTTTTAATTTCTGACCTTCACCAATACCCGCTCCTTTCCTGGTTGCTACGACTTCTCTTCCTTCCTCCCCCGTTCACTGCCTTTACGTAATCCCTCGTCCCCCTCCTCCTTCATAGACCTTCCCATAGAGTTATTAAAGGAGCGCAGGCGACCATCTACAAGAAAGAAAGAAGAGAGGAATTTTCACCATTATTACACAAATTACTGTTCACTATAGATATTGCGGATTTCTTAAAAGTAATCAATATATTTTTACTTACCTTTATTGCTTAAAGTTAACCAAGGAAGCTGAAGATATCTCCGTAAATTCATGCAATCCCGTCGCACGTTTTCTTCAGGAAAACAGGATTTCCACGGACACTCAATATGGCGGAAGGATTTTCAGCCTGGCTTCACCCAGAATACGTCACGCCACCTCTGTTGAACTATATACTCTAAGGACCTTCCCTATTACCCACCTTTTTAGTCAAACTGTTTTCCCCTTCCCGTACTATCCTCTCCACCCCACCCTTCTCTTGCTGGACGGCATATGTAGAACGAGAAAGGCCAAAATTCGTACCTTGATAATGACACTACGTGTCAAAACCGGGTCGGTATTTAAATAAAAATTGCGTGTAAGTTTACCATTTATAGTTTATTCTCATGGCTTTAACATAAATGACTCTAAATTTCATCAATTTTATTGAAAAAAGATACAAAAAGAAATAAAAAGCAATTCGATGCAACCAATAAACTACGGACAATATGGAAATTGGTGATGCATTGAAAATATTAAAATATTTAGATCCTGATTGACCAAATAGTTTTATTAATGTGGATTTAATGCTAATGGCTTTAAATTTGCTACACTTAATAATTATAGAGACTTCTAGATTAGTATTTTGCAGTAGAAGGCTCCCGCAGTAGGCAGAATTGGCGGAGTGATTGCAGTTCCGGGAATCTTAACCAACCGATTCGTACCGCGGCTGAAGGGGAAACTTAAGGGAATGGATTACGTCCCGTCTGGGATTCCGATCGCGTGGAATTCTCGCATGCTCACGGGAAATAGCAGACGCAGGAAGTAGTTGCACGGTCTTCGAACCGCATTCCTCGCGCCGGACGTAATTCACTTTGCTCATCAATTCGATGTCGGATCGATATTTGTCTTTGCTAGAGCTTCGACCACCTTGCATTGTAGTTACGCAGCCTCTAAGGTACCCAGATTTGAGAGTTAGAATACCGTATTACAGGTCATTTTGGGACATGTGTGCGTTTTTTGAGTTCCTAGGCTAAATTGGAAAGGTTTCATGGTTGGATTAAAATTACTTTCACCTCTGCTTTTTTTAAATTAAGCTTTATTTATGAAAGATAGCGTACGAGTAATAGTATTCCAGCTAAGAAACCGTATCAAGGAATACCACACAGTTTAAAATTAGTTTTAATGATTTTTTTTCATTCTTTAAGGTCCCAGAGTTCTCTCCCATGGATAAGGAAGCATAGAAAACATTCTAGACGAATAGGAGGTTCATAGACCTTTTAGTTACGTAAAGAATGTGCTTTATAAAGGTAATGCACCGAAAAAAGAGGGAGAGTAAAATATCTCTTTTTATCTGAGCTCAGGACAAAAATCTGTGTCAATCATTACCCTTAATTATTTCAGCTGAGGTTTGCGAGGATAAAAAGGATAATAAAGGATAAAAATAATAAATATTGTATTACAGGTCAACCTGTGCCGTGCTTCAAATCTTTTACTCCCCACGCTCAATCCGTAATGTCACAGGAGTTCTCTCCCAGGCATATTAGAGGCAAACCTTTTGGGCGAAAAGGAGGTTTGTAGACCTTTTTCATTAAGCATAGAATGTGCTTTATAAAACCTATGTATATGCTACCATAAATATAGAGAATAAAAAATAAACTTTGCTCCAAGCTCAGGGCAAATATATATAGCAACTAGTCTTAATTGTTTCAGTTTGAGGTATGCGATGGGTAACCAAGGATAGCGGTGCAGCTGTTTGCATTTGTCTAAAAAAATGAAATTGAAAATCCTTTATTCTTACTGTTGCCTGTTTTCTTTGTAAATCTATTTACCATTGATATAAACTGCCTTTTTAGGCATCACTAGCCCAAAATTCTCAGATTATTGCATTCAAATGTTACTGCAGAGTTATGGCTTATCAGTCCTCTTCATTCTGCGAATAAGTGAGCTGTTGGGAAATGGAATGAAAATAGTAATAAGGACAACAAGGTTCTAGCTTTATTCTAATCCATTGTGTCATGAATATTTTAAGAAGCAGGAGTTCATATGTCCTATGTATTATTTTTTTCTTGCTTTTAATTGTCTCGGGAACAATATTTTCCAACGAAGGACTAAGAGACTCAAAAAAAGGTGAGAAGAATTCTAAAAAAGAAATAAGTACGTTATGAAAAATAACATATAAGAAGGTATTTACTATAATTGGCTCTGTTATTATGCCTTGAGCTTGACTGCCAATGGCATCCTGCCTCGGTAAAGGATATTACGATACGATTTCATTCTCTCAAGCCATTTCAAGTGCGAGTCTAATTATAACGATGAAATTATTTTAGTTGCCTCTCATGTGTAGAGATGCCTATGCGTTGCCTTGAAGTAACTAATGCAAAAATGTGTACCACAATTTTATGTTACACATAATTAGCTCATCTTCTTCTCTTAAATATGGAATCAAAATAATAATTGGTGTTAGAAATAAATTATGAGGGCATTTTAAAATGAATTATATGTAAAATGCAGTTTAAAATGAAATTATCCAAGCAAGTAGTGCAGTAGTAAAAATTTAACGGAAGAGCGATGTGCTTAATCCAATGTCAATGCTCGTTTTCGCGGTCTAGTGCTTGTATGAAAAAATTCACAGCACCCACTTTTAGTTAATGAGAAATTTTTCACGAAAGTAGTATTGTGTTGCATTCAACAATCGAAACGCAGTGAAATTTTTTTTTCCTAAAACGATGAGAGTAAATGTTCCAAAACAATTGATGCGGGTTGCCATTAATCCACATATTTTCTTATGGTACTATAGTTGGAAATTTGGGTCGATATTTAAAAAAAACTTCGTGCTTCCTTCTCTGCCCAGCAAACGAAGAAAATAAAAATTCCTATCCTTAAGAACATTCGTGCTCTTTTACCCATTCTAGCTGGTTTAAAATGTTTTACCCGCAACCTCGTTGATTCTCTGCGCACGAAGGTTAAGTCCTTACTCTCCGGGAAGCATGTAAGAGCTTTGGAAATCGGGCTTCTCCTTCATTTGCTGTGATCCTCCTTGAGAAACACCGTCAAGAGTGGCTTATGTGTCTAGTACTCGAGAAGGACTCCTTCCTTTGGTTGACTAGGGAAACCTTTGAGGAATTCATTACCATTTGCCAACTTCCTTTCTCTCTGATCTTGAGATTTCCCACCATGCATCGTCTTTGCGAGCTCTTTAAGTTCTCCCTTATGCATGACATGAGGATTTCCTGTTTCCATCGGCCGGGGATGTCTATTTTCCCTCGGAGCGTGCGATGCAAAGGAACATCGCAATGGATCAAATGCCATCGGTCGAGACTTTGTGTTTTACTGTCAACCTCCAGTGCTTAATGGTCTTATACTTTCCTCTCTTTTATAAGAGAGGTAGGTACATACTAACGAATTATTGATACTTTTTTCCAATTTTACCCTGTATCTGTTATAAGTTACTTAATTTTCTAAGACAACAGTCAAAATAATGATAAGAACCCCACTCGAGGAATAAATTAAGTAATTTAGTTTTAAAATACAGTACGATATAAAAGTGTGTTCAGCTGCATTGTCCTTTTGTATTTTCGACCTTAAAATTTTCTATAAATGCTCTGCATGGAAAATTGAATCGATAAGTGTATTTAATAATACTATTAGTTACATAAGGTACCGCTCTAAATTTTCCTACCACAAAAAACTGTTAATCAAACTTTTGACTCATAATTCGTTAGTTCTCTCATGTACTTAAACCTAGCACTCGTATTCTGAGAGAAATATATTTGTCTTAAAATTATAATCTTAGTATTTCCCAGTTCCGGATGTTGGATTAGAGAGTTTGATGATTTTAAAACATTATTCCATTTGTCTTTCATCAAAATTTTGTCTAATTCAATTTTATTGTAGACAATGTTTTATCATCAATTACCCCTTGGATTCTTTCGATCATATTAAATGTTAGAGAAGAACGGTTTAATCTTCATTCGCACGTGGCCAAACATTTACTTCACTCCAATCAATTTATTTATGCGTCAAAATGAGACGGACTTTCAATCAGAAGGAAGTCTTAAAACCAAACGAACCGATCGTGAGCGAAGCAGAAAATTTTATGGCAACGGAAATGGCCTGTCGTTTTGTTTTCGGGAACCTGGCCAGCTCTTTGATGTTAGGATAAAATGTATATTCTAGCAAATGTATATGGATTTTGGCTGTGCTCATTGCCAATTATTTATAAATTCACCGCCCGCGGTAAAATTGCTGTAGGAGTACGATTATTATTCCCTAGTGAACATTACTGCAGAATGCGGCAAGCGGATGCACTCAATCGTGCAAGATCACGTTACATTATGCTAATAATTCTTTTGGCGAAACGTAGGTTGTGAGGCCACATTTAAATGATAAATCTGGTACTATTCCACCATATTTTGGAATTCCAACAGCTTCCTCATTTCAATATGGATATTTAGAAATCTGAGAGAACAACAATAGAAGTAAGGAAACAATTCATCAGATGCTACATATCGATCACTAAGTTCTAACAACAGGTATCTCTAATTCGGCCGGTTTGAGACAGGTATCATATACAAGGCGTAATAACATTAAAAAGTAAAATACAAGCAAAAAACAACTCTTTGTTTGCAAGTGAATGCTTCTATTTGAATTTCATGAACTTTTGGTTTTTAATTTCAGTTTTCAAGTAACAAATATTAATAGTTTTTTTGCTCTCCTGAAAATCTGCTATTTTTTGAGATACGTGTTGTTAGAACTTAGTCATCAATATGGATGATGTTTCTCTATGGAAGCGTGGATTGGTCATTGACAGCAGCAGAGAAGTCAAGAGTGGAAGAATTCGAAATGTGGTGCTACCGTAGAATGATAAGATAAAATGGATCGACCGTATGAGTAAGAAGAAAGTGCTAAAAAGAATGGGAGAAAAGAGAAGTCCTTTAAAAACGTAAGGGGATAGACGAGACATTATGAGATATGATGACCTAATAAAAACAATCGCAGAAGCACGGGTGGAAGTAAAGAATGGCAGGGGACGCGTCCGGATGGCCCCGAATGAGTTACGTAGGACAGTTTATAAAGGATGTAAAAGAGAAGAAATATGCCGCTCTGAAAAGGCTAGCGGTGAGGAGAGAGGAATGGAGAGCCGCGTCAAACCAATCTTAGGATTGTCGACTAATGATGATGATTCAGGATTTCCACAAAGTAAATACTGATATCATTTCATATGAATTTTTTCCGCTTTCTTTCTAAACAATAATTATGTTCTATTTGTAATCAACGTGTATCATATTTTTGAGGACCACGATAGGGGCCTTTGTAAAAATACTCATTTTCGATTTCAATTTACAAAGAGTACCGTATGCTACATGAGAACTTTAATCTTAAGTCAACAAATAACTCTTAAAAGAGCACATTTGCGAATTTTTATGAAAATGGCATTCCTAATTAGCTATTTAGTGATAGCTTCGCGACTGTACGATCAAAACAAAAACTGCCATTTGTTATGAAAAAAAATGGTTTGCCAACATAGTCGAAATTTATCAAGCCTCTAAAGGAATGAAAACATCAAAGTATTTAATTCAATATTTATATATTTAAGTTATCACTTTCTAGATATTTGAGCCGAACTTTTTCGAGAAAATATCATTTTTTACTTCAATTAAATCATTGATTGGCTAATCAGTCCATATGTAGTCAGTCCTATGACGAGCCTAAATTTGATGATTTTCATCATGATTCTAAAATTTAAATGGATACTACAGCGAAATTTGGTAAGAGTGGTGCATGTATTCCAGCATTTTCCATTTGCTTAGAAGAGTGTCACCTTAAAAACCTAAGCAAAATACTTTTTGGGTTGCCATTTGCATTGAATTTTGCACGGAAAGGCTAGTTTTTTTGTGAACATAGTCGATAGAGAACAATTTGTAAGGGGCATTTGGAGGCTCACATGAATAGGTCATGTACATAGTTTCCTACGTAAAACTCCGTAAATCGGAGATCCCAAATAAGTACCAATTTAGGTGTAACCCATGATCATATATATATTATTACATAAAGGTTTTTTCTATCATTCCATAAATTTCCATTACTACTGCACCTACAGTGATGAATGAGATATCATTTTAAACGTTAAATCACCAGGTTTTGAAAAAATAAAATCTCAATCTGTAATTTCACTATTTACCAATATATATGACTTATGAGTTTCGATATTTCCTTTCTAGAGGTGTATCGTCTCCTCACATTTTTATAAAGTCTAAACTTAAAGAAAGGTTTAAAAACCTATTATATCCATAACTGAACCAAAGAAACGTAATATAAGCAGGCAAAATAATAAAAATAAAATCTAAGAAAAATATAAAAAGTTCTCTAAAAGGAACATCGGGTTTTAGGAACTTAAAAGATAAAGTGTTTCACGAATAAATAAAAATATCGTGTTGAGTTCAAGAATTATTGTCGACGGGAATCGGCAACAAAAAATAAAAGAAGTACGAAATGCACATTGTGAATATACATGGGTGATTTGTATTACATTTTTATGCGTAGGGATGAGAGTTTATTATGAAATGGCTTAAAGAATTAAATCATACTAGGAAAACCGTGCAAAAATTTCGTAGTTCATATTATTAGGAACGTTAGGAGAGTGGGACCCTATGAGGAGAACGGACACGAAGCATTTGAGATGTGTGAAGGAGAAGAGACGGACGACAGACGACGGACGAAAAAGTTCTTACAGTTCGGAGTAAAGAAAGTTTCCTGAGGCAATCAAGAGGCGGTGAAGTAGTTGAGTTGAGCAAGAATTAAGGGGAATTGGGTTACCGAAGGGAGGATCTTTAGGATCGAGGGTAGTTGGAGACGAGGAGATAATCACTGAGGATTTCTTGAAGATCGGAAGTTTTAAGTGATGTTGTACCAAGGTTGACTTACCGCTCACAAAATGATGGAAAGCATAGGGACTAGTTGTAAAGTAAAATCTCATTATAGAGGACTCTTCTTTCATCCTATTAGCGTCACCAGGGTATCCATTTTGGTGGCCGTCAGGGGCGTAGTTTTGTGCGTACTTCAAAACCGTTCGTAATCGTTTGATCGCCTATTACTGACGGAAATCGCTCGTTTAACTCTCTTTCTCTGATAAAACTTAACATCCATACACTACCCCGTTGATCAAAATTGATTTCTATCGCCAGTAAAAGAAAAACATTTAAAAGAAAATATTTGAGAATAATCAAGCAAATAGCATCTCTATAGTAGTTATTCGGAGGCAGCTTCGTGACTGTTCAATTCAAAACAGGAACTGCTTTCCAGTTACTGAAAAATGCATTGCCAACTTAGCCGGCATCTATAAAGGTTATGAAGAAAAGGGAAAAGAATATTGGTTTATTAATTTTTCACTTCAACTTAACCATTAATTTGCTCATAAGTCAATATGCAGTCCTTGAACGAGCCTAAATTTTATTTTCTCCATGATTCGTAGATGCAGACGGATATTATAGCAAACTTTTGTAAAAATAATATAAATATTCCAGCATTTCCCATGTGCTTGGAAGAGTGGCCTACACAAAATGCTGATTTTTGATTGCCGGAATTTTAACGGATCCTATCTCATTTTCAATGCGTATCTTGTAGTATATGGGATGCATAAATAATTTTTGATTCTTCATTTCGTTTTTAGTGTATAATAGTTAAACTATAGTTTAGTTGTAGTAGTTAATAGTCAATAGTTTATCCAGCGTTCAAAATGGCGAGGAATACTGTTTTAAATTGCTTGCAGTTCCACCGCCAAACATTCTCATCGATTCCGCCAAACAGCAAAAGTATGTGTTGCAAACGAGAACTGCTTTCTCCGTGTTTAATCGTCCAGAAATAGGTTAAGGAAAGGAATAGAGCCCCCTTCTTCTTTGGCCTATCGATTCCCGTTTCCGGAAAATTTTCCCTTGTAGAGATCTTGCTTAGTGGCTTGTAAAGGGATATAATTGAGGAGAAAGTCGAGCAGGGGGCTTTCTATCGGGGCTCATTAGTTCTGAAGAAGCTACAAACGATTTAGGGAAGTTCTTGATGAATGCAGTATTTTTCTATTATTTAGTGTGGAAATTTTACTGAAAGACAAACTTTTATCCGGTAAATATGATTTAAACGCTCGTTTGTTGTATAGCAAATTGATTGCATGTGCGTTAATTGTAATACTTGGAGAGAATAAGATATTTCTCATACAAGAAAGTCATATACGCATATAGTTGACAATTCCACTGTATCACGTAAGTTTAAAAGATTATATAACCTATTATACAGCTGCAACAGTTTTATGTGATCGAAGCTATCATTGTGAGTGATTGATATTTCGATGATAACTAAAAATTTGTCTTATTTTTACAATGTTTGCGCTGTCTTTTTCGCAGAAAACTATAAATATGTTTGTTTGATCTGAGGAAAGATACTTCTTTCTTCAGAGCACGCCTCGTACATTGTGGTTTTTACGACATTCTCACTGAGTGATGTGGTTTACTCCAGTTATACTCACCCCATGAATTTCCTTTATGAGACTTGTTTTTATATTCCATCGGAATTGCTCATAAAAATAGGCACTTTGTCACCCGTAAATGGACCCAGAATAAAGGTTGTGTCCAATTGATGATGATTATCTTGATAATATAAATAGCATTCCTACTGATATTAGGTCAATTTGGCCTCACCAATACGGTGAGCCTGAATATCAACCAAGATTGGCATAGAATGCGAACGTCAGCTTCTATTAGCGTCCAATTTTATTTATGTTATCAATTCGAATATATAACACGAATGGGTTGTAGACGTACAGGAAGCAGGCCAGGAATGCTAGCGTTCTTCGCTGTAACGCGTTCTTTTAGGTAGTAAGCATGGCCGTACTTCTTTAATTGACATCTGTCTTTTTGTAGCATAATTCATCGGTCAAAGTTTCTCCGGCACAGATAAAATTACTTTTTCATTGAGTATGTGTACTCAATCAGTTGAAATATCATTAAAACCATGTTCCCGTTGGTAAATACTTTCGACATACGTATCGACATACATTTCATGGGTCTAAATTCTTTAATCGCTATTTTACTCACATCCATTGTGGTATTCCCATGTTCCTCCAGGATTTTAATTAATTTATGTTTATCCTTTTACTTTAAATCTCATGCTTTTACCAGGAAATAACCTAATTATAGCAATACGTGAAAATAATAAATACATTCTGCTATTTACAAGCAAGTTCTACAGGTCATTAATGGTCTTACTCCTTTCAAATTTTTATCTATTCGGAGTTCGTTTCTCATGGCAGACTTTCCTTGGTATTATCCCCTACTTAAAATCCCTCACGTAATCACTTTATTTAATGTTTTGACCTATCAATCGAATCCTTTTCTGCCGTATGGTGCTCTTAAGTTCGGTAAATGCATTCTTTAATAAACCCCGTTTATTTCACTTCCACCTTTATCATTCAGTAAACCTCTCAAACATTCGTTTTTTGCCCTGCTCATCAAATTTTTTTGCACCACCTTTTGCTAGCACAAGGTCTCGAAGGCCTCTGATTCTTTTCTACCTTTCCAATGCCCTACATTTCTGACCCAAAGAAAGCCGCTAACCTCAGGAATATTTCAACGGGAACGAGAAAAACAACAGCATTTGTAATTGTCGTGGAAAGGAAAAATAACTCACAAAATTCATGAATTAAACTACGCTTAGAAATTCGTCGGGGAAAACCCTAAAAGCAGCACCACCTGAATCAGAAGAACCGTATGCCTTATGTACAGAACACATTACTTATATGAATAAAATATACATCTTAGCTGTAAGATGTAGGTTGATTCACACTGGTCATAACTGGTCAAGTGGTCACCTATAATATTATCCCTCCATTAATATTCCTCACGTAATCAGTTGGTTTAATGTTGTGGCCTATCCACCGTGCCCTTTTCTGCCCATATGGAGCTCCTAATTTCCAACTCTATATATATATATTCTTCGTTAAATCCGGTAAATCCTTCGTTTTTCACCCTATCCATCGTATAGTCATATAAATGTTATGCAAATCGAAACACTTCCAAATTACGCCTAAAACTTTAAATGCTCACTTTCATATATTCATTTTTATCCATCTATTTTAAATCTCATTCTACCATCAGGAAATATCCTAATTGTAGCAATACGTGAAAGTAATACATACGTGCGTCGTTAAATGCAAGTCGTAAATATTTATATAAAATATGCCCTATACCACGGTTACAGTAGGTATCCTTATGCCGAAAAAAGTAAATGAAAAAGTTATACCTGATAAGAATAATAGAAATGTATAATTTAGTCTAATTTTTCAAGTAAATACTTCAGTAGTTCCTCAGACGTACCTCAGACGCATCTTGAGAAGCCAATATAACAACCTCGAAAAGAAGATCAGCTCTAGCCAACTTTTCCAATATCCCACATTTCTGACCCGTAGACTCCCACTGACCTCACGAATGTTTTCACGTACTGCACCTACTGGTGGAACCAAATGACCCAAGTTTTTTTTCTTCTCGTATGAAGCCAGTTTCGTTTACGCCTCCCTTCTGCCCCTCGCCCCTGTCTCTCAGTAGTATATCTATCCCATTTCACCGTCACACCACCCTCAGACCCAGTCAGACCCTCTTCTCGTCTTAACTGGCTCTCGCGTCTCTTTAAAAATTTACCCTTTCAATTGCTACTCCGGCTACGGCCCCGAAATCCTGGAGTCTTCCTCCTCCCTCTCACTTTACCGTTCCCACCACTCTCAATTCCCCCATCCCCTGCTCCCCCTGTTTTCCCCCCCGTATATACCTCTCCCAAGCATTCGCTCCTTGTTATCCTGAACCCCCCCTGGCTGCTTCCCCCTCGACTCTCATCCATCCACTCCATCTCCCAATTTCATTTTAATTTTTTTAGCCTTCTTGTACGAGGAAAGTGCAAATTTTGCTGGGACGTTGTAGGCAGGACAAGTACTTGCTTCATCTATATCTTAACCCATTGCCACCCAGAAAACTTTCTGCTTGCGATCTCATGCTACACTTATTTTATTCCGGCGATGGCAGAGAATTTTCAGAGACTGCCTGATCCCTGCTTGAATGTTGTGGGGAGGACATTTCAAGGACAACACTCCGTCCGTCGGATGGGACGTTAAGCCGTAATACCCTTGACGCCTTTCGTTAAGAGCAGGTTAATGCTGACGCCGCACAGTGGGCTGAAATCGAAAAAAGCTGGCCAAAAATGATTTTTTTCACTTTTTAATTTGGAAAAAAGTATTATATTTTGAAATTACTGAATAATCAGTGACCACATTACTGAAATAATTTTATTCATAACTCATTTTTTTAAAGCAGGAGACGTCTGTGAATTTATTGAAAAATTATCTCAAAATTGTTTTCCCATATTTTGAAAAAATTGACTGAAGTTTTTTGATACTGTTGCGTTACGTTTTAAAATGCCTAATTTTAAACCATTCCATAATAAAAATGAACATTTTCATAATTCGTTGTAGTGAAAGTTTTTATTATAGCGATAATTTTTATTGCTTTTATTTAAACAATTAAAATGTCCTATTTTTCATGTATTTTTAACATAATGTAGAGAAAAAGTTGATGTTTTTCACTTTGCTTCACGAAGTGTTTAGCACCACATTGTAAAATAAAGTGTCAACTTTAGTTATCAATTGAAAAATCCTGCCCCAATTTGCCACCCCGCCTCTCCTGTCAAGTTATGTGCGTGTATATCCAACCGCCCGACGCGGTGGTTTGATGCGAACATTTGTTCAGACTAAGCGGTGGCAGAGGATAATTCGCTAAAAGTGAGACGAAACTACACTTACATGCACTGCATACATTTAGCATGCCATATTAGTCTTATTGTTCTATTTTTCTAAGCGCACATTACAATTTCCTTCATGAGACATATAAACGACTCAACGATTGCGCTGGCAGACCAGATTCTTGTCTCGGGAAGCGGGCGGCTGCAAAGCATTAATTCTTGGAAAACCCAATTCTAACCACTATAAACTCGCATATTCTGATATCCGTATTCTCCTAGGCCATATGTAGCAACCATCAGCTCAAACACTGAAAAGGGCACACGTGTGGCGGAGCGCCGCCGCGCCGCAACGGCGGGCACTACCCTGCCGACCGCGTTAATCCCTATTGTACCCGAAAACCCAACCACTGTGTTATGATTCTTATCTAGCGTTAAAGAAGTTCTGTACTCGTTTCATAACTGTCCCTCTCTAGAAATGCCATTTATTGCTTTATAGCCTCGGTCTATGAAAGGGTTTTTGGACTGTTGAGGATCGCTTCCCTTCGACATCCGTGCAAACAATTTTCTACGAAGTAGCTCACACGGGGTTTTCCACAAATGCTTCTTTTCAATTGGTTGAAAACTATTATCTTTTACGATTTTACCGAGAAAAGTAGTGATTTTGTCTTCGTAAGTGCGAAAGGATGTGAGTGCTTGCGCTACGGATGCGAAGAACCAGGGTTTATTTTCCCTAAGTATACCTTTAAATTTCAGCGTTGAGGCCGAACTACTACTAGCGAAGGATATCTCGGAACGATAAAAAGGTACGTTTTCCAAGTAAAATCTCTGTGATCGTGTGTATTATTCAGAGAATTAAGTTCTAATTTCGATTTCCTTGCCCGGTGGTTAAAATTGTTGATATTTTGGATGAGAGAAAACGGAGCGCATGAAAGTAACCCGCAAAGAAATACATGACGTTATTGTTAATGAAAATGTAAATTCGCCGTCGTCAAAACGTAAATTGGCCCTTCAATATCTTTATGGTAAGTTAAACTTGGGGAAAGACGAGAAGACAAAGGAAATGTTGAAGAACTTCATGAATAAATACTTTTTCAATAGGTATATCTAGAAATGGAAAGAATGCAAGAGAACCAGTTTGTAGTAAAATTTCGATGTTGATTAGAGAAGGATAAACCGCTCCCAACAGATATGCATGAAACTCTTCTTGAGACCACTTGTTAAAGCATGGTCAAGGCATGACTAATGATGGGAACACTGCCCAACGTTTTTTTTTCTGAACCTAAGCTAACATCAGAAATTACCGGTATGTTTACCACCAAAAACTCAAATTATATAGATTTTTATTTATTAATTCAAAAACTTGTTATGAATATTTAAAAATTTTGGAAGAAGGATTTGGTGAGGACTTTTTTCCTTTTTAAATAAGCATTAGCGAGGAACTCATCTCGAGGTTTGCCTCAATTTTAAAAGCTCTGACATCTGCACCTGAGATAGATTATGCCAATTTCAGCGAGTACTGCTCAGAAACTGCATACCTTTTCGTGGATTTGTATCCGTGGTACTACACGCCCCCCACGGTGCACAAATTGCTGTTTTATGGAGCATCAATTGCCAAGGCAGCAGTGCTTCCAATTGGCCAACTTTCGAAGGAAGCTTTGAAATATCGCCACAAAGATGTCAGAAGATTCCGAGCGCACCACACGCGAAAAATTTCGCGCTGAACTGAAAGGAGATATCTTTTCCGAAGGCTTCTCCTTACTTCGGATCATCTAATATCCAATAGTTATGTACGTACAAATGCTAAAAGAAATGTTTCAAAGGATATACGATACTTACTTGTATTGGAAGAGCCAACTGGTAGTGGACAGAGATGAGGACAGTGACGGCTGGGAATCCGATGAAAACTGGTAGTGGCTGGCAAATTTATCCCTTATGTTTTCTTATGTTTTATATATTTATGTTAATTTATTATGGTTCTTAAATAATTTTGTGGTATTTTGGTTTATGGTATAAATTGTTTGCGAGGTGCTTTCTTATGTGTGTTCTTTAGGACAAAATGTTGACGCAAAGTTAGTTTACTAAATCACTAATGTTTAAAAAATAATTTTATGTATTTATTATGAACATTTTTATTTAAATTATTAAATTTAATGTTAAACTACTTACTGTTGTATTCCTAGCTATTAATTTCAATTAAATGTTCCCTCTTTACTGAAGCGGTCCAAATAGTCGATTTTTGGTTTTTTTCCGTCTCCGCGTATTTGTTTAAAAAACTCCCCGGATTAATTTTTCGGCAAAATGTCTTTATAATTATGTTATATAGCCTAAGTAAGAATAGGAGGAAAAATTTTATCGAGCTAATTGTAAAAATATGGAAGATATGATTTTTGGCCAGCTTTTTTCGATTTCAGCCCACTGTGCGCCGGGTTTCTCTCCACCCATCCTTATCTACCCTCCCCTCACGGCGCAAATGACTTAAACTGTCGCATCCTTCAAATACCATCCATATTGCCACATTGGATGTTTACGATTTCACAATCTATTGCTGTTCAATTCCTGCGTGTTACTTTGATAGAAAGAATGGTTCCTCAAGTCAAGTATAATTTTGAATGAAGGAAACTTAAAATAATCTATAAAATGCCACTTCCTGATTTCTTTTATGATACTTGATAGCACGAAATGGGAGTCCGTATTGAAATTCCGTTTCGTACACGCCTCCTTCCGTTAATTATTTCACTACCTCCGACGTAAAATTTTTTATATTTGAGATACAAGCAAATATCTTAATAAGATAATCTACTTACCCATAAAATTTCAATACAACTAAGTAAGTTTTAAACGACACATAAGCCACGAAAAAGGGAAATATACATGTACAAAGGTAAAATTTTAAGTATTTCATATTATAAATGGAATGATATGTGGTGGCAAAATTCCAAACAACTTGTTATCTCAACAGAAAACTTACCAACTTTGGTTTCTGCACCCAATGGTATTACCAAGGCCAAATTTTTCTTGATTATTTGTGAGGAAATTAATAAAAAAATGGAAAGTTACTGCTACAATTCCATCAACGATAATGCATGAACGATGAAGAGGAGGTGATGCGTGCTCTTAATATTATGCCTCGTTCAGATTACGATTGTTCCAGCAATCGTTGGAACTATCGTGCATTCACACAACGATGGTTAAAACCTGTGCTGCTCTCTAGTGATGACATATAAAGTGAACGAGAAATTGACGGTTAGCAAAGCTGTTGAGGTATGAAGGGTCAAGATATTACTGTGTTCAACGCGTATTTAACGAATAATTTTTCTTCCGCCCATATTCTTCCTTGCTTGGGCTAATTCATGAAAAAAATAGAGCTTAGGGAGCTTCAAGAACTTTCCGTCTTTCTCTTGTCTCTTCCTTTTCCGGTCTCCAAGCGCCTAACTATCGTAAAGTGGCAACGTTCGGAACTACGGTAACTATTGAAAGGACATGCATTCATACGGCTAGTTCGGCCAACTATCGTTAGGACTATCGCTCGAACAATCGTAATCTGAACGAGGCATTACTGTGACCTTTGTAGGTCACACGTACTGATAATAACCGCGTAGTATTCAGATTATTCAGCGCTACCTTCAGGATTATTTAAATTATATCCATTTCTATTTTTCGTTAGTCAGCTAGAACTTAATTCGTTTACTTTCCTCTGGCATATGAACCTGATATCGAGTATATTTTACAGAAACGACTCAAGTTTTTGGTGTGAGTTCGAAGTTTTTCCATTATAGCATAGTATTTATTGTGGCTCTTTATCGTGCGGGCAATAAACGAATTCTTGATTCTTCGTTAAAAATTTCCCTTGAGAAAGCGACCAACATCGGTCGGGAAACGTTGAGGTCACCCAAAATTTGACGTGGCGACACAGCCCAAAAGTTTTTATTTGACAAAACGAATTCTTATTCTGTATTCAGAATAAATGCTTCAGCCCTAAAATTTCCTTACGCTACGTGTGGTACAGAAGTGAATAAATCGGTGAATCTAAGTTAATGTTGCAAGCAAAAATCTATTCTACCACCCACATCCCTAATTTATGGTTTCATCAAACTATGTACCTAGAACTAGTTTGATTTTGAACGGTCCTTGTGAACGATTACGTGAAAGGAAATCTTACCCAAACTGTCAGGAGTATGAAATATTGTTAGGAATTGAAAAATTCTTAGGAATTGGGAAAAACAGCTTTTAAAGCCCATTTATGGACCCCATGTTGGCTTTTAGAATTTTGATCACCTTGTAAAATAAGACGGTATAGCATTGAACAGGAGCTATAGCGTACAGTATATTTATAAAAACGAAAGGGAGGGTAAGAAAGAGATGCTCAAAATCAATGCTCAAAGTAGTTAAACCACTACAACCGGTAAAATTTTATTTTCGGAAACCGTTGGTATCCTAACACCCCCCCCCCCCCCGCCACATGTCTATTGAGGCAGATTGCGAATAGCGATAAAAAAATCTCGGTTAAAATCGAATTTTCGAGCAATAGATTTTTAACCAAAATGAAAAGCTCGACTTCTTAACAAAAATTGAAATTTGAACCAAATGATCGAAAAAATCTATGGTTGTTTTTTTTAAAAAACATAGTTTGTGAAAAATATGTTAATTACTGATAAGGGGGGGAGGAGACAAGGGGTACATGTGATTTTTTTCTGAACAGAATTAGGTAAGAAATAAAGGAAATAAAGCAAACCGGATCAACTGAATTTTTTATATTGCATTTGATCTTTCACTGGATGTCAGTACAGAACAGAGACTCTCTCGTATAACTTGACCACCAAGTTTTTGGATACTTCTTTTATCAATTTATGAACCTAATACTGTTTAGACATAAAATAACTTGTAACCCATGGCTTCTCACCTCCTCATATTCATTCTAATTACACAAAAAATACACATGTAAGTAGTAGTAAAAAAATTAATTATAATTCATGCTTAAATTATTTGCAATTAAGATGTACAAATGCACGCTCATTAAATGTTTTAGCCCACCAGTTGGAACCATTTGGCTTCACTAAATTTTTTAAGAAAGATCAACTGGTACAGATACTTTCTTAAGGATTGAGAGATTTTGCAATTTAATCGGAAATTAGAGAAAAATCTTTCGAACGGGACGGATCACGTAACCATATGACGATGCTGAGATCAAACGAAATGGTCAAGATCGAATCTGAAAAATCGATTTTGGAACGAAAGTCAAAGATAATGGCTCGATATCGATTTCTTCCACCTTTAAATATTAAAAATAGATTTTAAATTATTAACGAAATCGATTTTTCCATCACTAATTACGAAGCAAGCCTTTGATAAAGGTCTTTTACTCCGAATGGATCGCGTTATCATAGACGGTAGATAGAAGATCATAGATATATAGTATTAGCACTACTGATATAGAACTAAATGGTCAAGATCGAAGCAAAAAATGAATGGAGTTTGAATAGAAAACAAAACATAACGGCTTGATCTCGATTTCCTCCATCTTTCACTTTTAAAACTCGATTTTCGATTTTAATCGAAATCGATTTTTCCATCAATAACTGCGAAGTAAAGTGTAGATATAGATGGGCATTTATCCTCTGGTCATGTAAATGGATTCTGCAAAAATTGCATACCGACTTTATCCATCTTATATATTGAAACATGTCCTCTCTCCTTTTCATTTATCCGTACGCCGTGTCCTTGCCTCTTTCTTTCTCTCTCCCACGAAGGGCTCTTTTCGAGTCTCAGATTTCCATTTTCTATTTCTTTTTTTTTAAATCATCCCCTCTTTCCGAATTTCCATCTCGTAGGAACGCGGAGAAGATGGAATTAACATTTAATGTCGTCCTCCACGCTCTCGCCCTGATAACTCCCCTCGATCTCCGTCGGAAGGCCCAGGGTCCACGGCGCTTTACGCCTATTTGCCCAAGCTGGCGGTGATAAAATACCTCGTAAGTTTTTAATAATTTAGAAGATTATGGAGATTTCTTTATGGATTTTTTTCCTCCTCTACACGGCCCCTTTCCATTCTCGCTTTTTTTCTGCAACCACCCGAGCGTAGCTAATTCAGTGGTAGCTCTTAAAAAAAATAACGCGCGACGAATTACTAGCGCAATTTTTCAGGTGATTTTTAAAATAGCGTAACGAAGATTGGCGAGATGATAATGAGACGGGAGTTGCGCTTTGCAGGACACATTTTAATGGTATTCAAGGTAGAATAATGGGTGTGTTTGGTTTATAATAAATTATTTGAAAAAAAAATTAACTGCTATGAATAGGTGGAGAGTTAGAGAGGGTCAAATTCATAGGAGACATACTCAGCTCGCATAAATATTAATGTGATACTACTACTCAATTCCAAATTCACGCCAAGCTAGATATAAGCTGTTGAGAAAGAAGCTCTCTTTACTTCAGTTTTTCCCGTGTGAAGACGTCACAGCTCCCTTCTGCGTTGCAGCACTTGTTCTTTGCGCTGAAGAAAGAAGCTTATGAAAATTACTTTATTCGGCTACCTGTGGAAATTCGAGGTACATGAAAACTCCATTTTTGGTATTTTTATTTCACAAATCTTGCACTTTTCTCAAAATTCTGAGTGCGATAACCTCGACTGCTAAATACAACAGAGGTCATTCTCATTTTGCTGTTTTTAATTGAGTATTACGCTTATTTACACACCCCTATTCTGATTTTAAAGGTATTTTCCATTATTTTGTGACTCTTTCCTTCATTTATGAAATATATAATTTAATGGTTAGGTTGCATGATTTTTTGAGCCATAGATTGGAGATTCAGGGAGGTTCACGTCGAACTAACGTAATTTTATGAGAGGGTTAAAGATTGTTGAGACTTCCGAGCAATGAATAGCTTGCCATTAAATACAAATCATTTTGATCGATTATTCTGTAATCTGAGCACATTACAACTCATACGGATACATGTAGTAAACAGCCGAAGAAGTGAATACGAATTTATGATTCTGCAATACGAGTAACTTTATGAAGCACGAAAGCCTAAGTATAAAGACGACGTGTTTGACATTAGAGGTGTATGGAAACTCCATTTTTGTAATTTTTCTTTCACAAATCTTACCCTTTCCTCAAAATATGAGTGTAATATACTTGGCTGCTAATTACAGCAGAGATTGTTCTCATTTTGCTCTTTTTAATGGAATATTACGCTTATTTACACTGATTTTAAAGGCTATTTTAAAGATTAAACTTAAATTTTAACGATTTTAAAGAAATTTTTCATTTTTCACTTGACTTTATCTGTTAGTGTTAAAAATTGGCGGCATACCTTTTATTCGTTTAAATTTTTTTTTTCACTTACGGTTATCCATCGAATATTTTATTATAATAATATTTTCTATCCAAAGCTTGTGGAAGGTTTTTGATATTTACCCATACCTTTCAATCGTCATGGAATGTGTCTTCATTTTTCATGACTTTCTTGGCTTCGAGATGCCATCAGGAATGCTATTTTCTTCTAAACAAGCGCGAAAATAAAATTCAAGTTCGTGTTTCTGTTGCTTATAAAAGAAAAATCTCATTACTAAAAATAAAAATTATTCCTTTGGCTTATATACACTGGTTTTACGATTGTTCTGGAGAAGCCAGAGGAACCACATCCCATGATGGTATTGCGTTGTATGTTTTAGGATTTTCTTCTGTGATGATCACCACCTTTTTTATGATAGGAAGTTTGTAATGGCGGAACCTCGAATTTTGATGGCTTGGCCGACTTGAGAGTTCAAGGAATCCCATCATCAAAGTTCTCCTTACAGTGATTTCCAAATTGACAGCCCGTAAATGTTTTCGAAGTCTTTAGATTCGTGGGAAAAGCCTGAAAGTTGAACGTGGGCGTTTTTGTTGCAGTGCCGTAAAAATATCTCCGCAGAAAGTCGTAGTTGGAGTGTTGCTGGCTCGAATTGGCTTGAAAATTATCGCGTTTTTCATGCCAATTAAAACATAATATTATCTGTTTAAATTATAGGAACTTTTCTTAAATATTTTGAGTTTTCACTTAATATTTATATTTTATAGTACTATAAGTTTGTTTGATTTTTACCTCTCTTATGAACGCACAACTTTTATTCCGTTGTTTTTCTTCTGTCAGGAATATCTCTTCGTTGTAGCATTTCCCTAATTAAAAATATACTTACAATAATCACTTTATTCCGTATAGAATATTATGGGTCATATACCTCAAATATTTTATTTACTTGAGCTTAACTATATATCGGCTCATCACTGTTATCACCCTGGACCATGTTCAGGTAATACGAAACCAAAGAAAAAGTATTTCCGTACCTTATTTTGGTTCAAATAACTTTGTAGGCAAAGAGAGTACTATAAACAGAAGAATGAATTATATACAAGGTGTGATCAAAAAAGACCGGACTGATTTTATTCGGCGCAAACCATTGAACTGATCGAAACGAAAAAAAGCGCCAGGTTGCGACACATCTGACGGCTAAAACGAGAGGTGTTGCGTTTGTTTACGCTGTGCCGTTACTTAGCAGCAGCAGTATTTGTCTTAAACTGTTCGTCGCCGCGTGCAACGGCAGCAATGAAGGAGTTAGAGGAACGGCGTGTGTGCTTGAGATTTTGTTTCAACCTTGGAAAAAGTCCTGCGGAGATGTTTGGAATGATTCAGCAAGCTTTTTTAATGAAGTTATGAGTCGAAGCCAGTGTTTTGAGTGGTACAGTCGTTTTAAATATGACAAAACCTCGACAGATGAAGATTCACGAAAGGTAATGGCGAAACGGTCTGGTCTCTTACGCCTTGGTTTTCAAGATGATATTGTAAGATGGCCTTCCACATCAACAGACCCCCACCATGTCAAATTGGTGAACGATTTGGTGCAGGAACATCGCCGTTCAAATGTTAGGGAGGTTGCCTATGGAGTGAACATCAGTTTTGGATCGTATCAGACAATTTTGACAGACATTTTGTACATGACGCGCGTCGAATCAAAATTCGTCCCTCGTGATGGCGTTTCCACCACGATAACGCGCCGGCTCACACGCTGATCATGGCAAAGTTTTTCGCCAAAACCAGACCTTCCCTGATCTCGCAGCCACCATACTCACCAGAAGTGGCTCCATCAGACTTCATTTTCTTTCCAAAGTTAACAAAAGCTTGACTGGACACCAATTCGAATCTATTGCGGACATTAAAATTAATTGTACGGCGGATCTGAAAAGGATCTTTAAGGCGGATTACCAGACAGGTTTTGAGAGCCGGAGGAAACATTGGCAAAGGGGTGTTGTCAGCCAAGGCATGTAACTTGAGGGTAACAAGTTCGATTAAGCTGTAACCGTCGAAATAAACAAGTTATAACAGCAGTTTAGTCTTTTTTGATCTCACCTTTTACCTTTGGGTGTAGTTAAGGGACATATAGCAACGCCAATTTCACGAAAGACCCTATAATTAACTATCCTATCCTCGTGTGTTTTCATTTCGTATACTTAACACTTATGGTATTAAAAATACTTTTTCTCTGGTTTCGTTATTAACTGGAATTAGTCCTGGGTGATAACAGTGACGAGCCGATACATAACAACCCATCGCTATAATTACTGTTGGTTATTGCTCACTTAAATGCATCAAGTCCCTTGGAATTAGCAATGCAGCTGTTATTTGATTGTGAAATATTAATCACAACCAAGATTAAGATTTTGAAGAATGTGATTTATTCTTAAATGTCGTCTATAAGGGTTGGCAACAAAGTACCCGCCGATTTTCTCACATTGTATTTATCAAACTCAACAAGACGACCAGAACGAGGCGCGTCTTTGAGGACAACATTTCCTTTCTTGAACTTGGCATATCAATCTTTTTTCAGCAAAACCATCCACTTCATACACTGAAAAATTGTTGCAAGAAGCTTCTGCGGCCTTAGAACCTTGTTTTAAAGCAAAGAGAAGGTATCGAAAAGGCTACGTTTTCTCAACTGGACATTCCTTTCAGCGATTTGAAAAGTTACAAAAATTTATCTTAAGAAAACGTGGATTTCAGCAGAACAAAATGACTCTTTTCGCAAATTGCATTTAAAAAATATAAGAAAATTATTAATACATCGTAACGAAAACTTAACGAACACTTGAAACGAAATACGAATCACTTCAAACATTTAAGAAGCGAGAAATGCGACAATGCAAAAAAAACGGCGGGAGCTTATTTGCCAACCAATTAGTTAACCGTTTTTCTCCAAATTTTAAGAATATAAAGTGAAGTTATATGAAATCAAAATGTAATAGGTAACAGAGAAAAGGGTTGGTTTAAATTACAGAACTTAAATCACGATCGATTCCTTAGCGCACCACACATCTAGTTGCATCGATCTTTTCAGCGGCCCCGACATCCTTCGCAACCGCCACTTCCTCCTCCGCCAACATCTCCTCTCCACTCCCCTAAGACTCTTCTCCAATTCTCAGCATCTCCGGCGAGCCGTGCGGAATTATTTATGCCGCGAGAAGGAGGAGGAACGAACGGGAGTATCAAACAAGATCGCCCACACCCTCCTCAGGAATGGAGGAATCCGGCCACTGGTGTATATGAAGCGAGATACGGGAGCAAAAGGAGAGGTGTCGGCGAAATGGAGAAACCGGGGATTTTTTTAAGGGAGGTTTTTATTAGGGGTACGTGTCGGTCGGGCGAAGATGGTGTGAGGTGGAGAATGTTGGGGAAATTTTTTTAGTGGGAAGAAATGGAACAGGGATTGGTGAGCATAAGCTTCAAGAAGAGCGTCTCTCTCTCTCTCTCTCTCTCTCTCTCTCTCTCTCTCTCTCTCTCTCTCTCTCTCTCTCTCTCTCTCTCTCTCTCTCCCACTCCTTCTTTCTCTCACTCTCTCTAGTTCTTATTTTTTTATTCGCGATCGTCGGAGAAGGTGTCAGGTTTGTGTGATAGGTTTATTCCGCCGATTTTCGGAGAAAAAAAGTATCGCATTTACGCCGCGATAATTCCGCTTTTGAACAGTGATTTTGGAATTCCATAGAAATACACATAAAGTATTGTTATTTTTGTTTGAATTTCTTACCTAAGAAAGGAATTTATAAGGAGACTCATGAATTCCTCACGTCTTGTATGGAATTATAGGGACAAGTTTTCTATAAGAAAATATTTTGTTTCCTCTTGACGTACTACGCGTTAAAATTTACTGCTGTTGTATTGAAATATTTATTGTGTATGGGAAAAATTAATTTGCTATTTCTGTATCTCAAAGAGAATTTTACCGAGTATACATTTTCAAAATTTGAGATACAGGTAAATGTTTTCAAAGTTTTGCCAATTATGACCTATGTTTTCAAGATTATATTGTGAGATGAGCACACATAATACGTCACGAAAACTTCCAATAGAGAGGATTAATGCGCTCTCTTAATGATTGTATTATGTATGCATTAATTTTAATACCGTGCAACATACGTTTTTAACCATGCAACTTCTGAATGTCTATTTTTTTAATAGCCACGCGAGGGTAAATAGTTACTTTTCAGTTATTATTGAGCAAAGGTTCTTTGTTGATTCTATGGCCATTTAATCAATCAGGTTTCTACCTAATTATTATTATTATTATGATTATTATGGATACGTTGAAAGGGTGATTATCATATTTCTATTGTATAGGTTTTTTACTATCGTTTTATTTGAACGGTCACAATATTTTTAGTCGAAAGAAATGGAACTGCGATTGGTGAGCATTAGTTTCAAGAAGGGCGTCTTTCCCTTCTTTTTTCTCTCACTCTCTCTTATTCCCTTTATTTTTTTATTCGCAGTCTTTTTGTTGGGTTTATATGATAGGTTTATTTCGCCGAGTTTTTGGAGGAATAAAGTCATAGCATTTACTTGTATCATAAAGTGATGATAACGCGTTTTCACAGCAATCTTTTGAAGCTCCATAGATAAATGCACTTTTTATTTACAATTTGTTGTCATATCAATTTAAATTTCTTAATCTAGATATGAATTTATAAGAGGTTTCATGAATTCTCATCGTCTAGACGTGTTTTGTTTTTCTTTTCGAGGCGAATTACTCGCTGCCTAAAGCGAACGTATTGAAATGTTAAGGGTGAACGCAGAAGAATAATTTTAATAATTGTAACTCTAATGGAATAATTTTCTAAACCTAATGCTGTGGTATTGAAATTTTTGATGGTTAGGGTGCATGAAGGAGACTAATTTGATGTATCTGTTCCCCGAATAAAATACATTTACCCAGGAAATTTTTTTTAAATTTAAGAGACAAGTAAATTTTTTAAAAAGTGTACTTCATACGTCCTGAATTTCCAAGATTACTGTGTAAGTTGAATTCAAATAATACTCATGGAAAAATTCCAATGGAGAGAAAATTATGGGTCATTTTAATGCATGCTTTTATGTCAATTAAAGTGCAATGTACTTATTTAAATAAGCAAAACGTACATCTGTATTTCTTAATAGCCGCGCATGGGGAAAATTATTGCATTACATAATTTTTGTTGTACAAATTTTCCGTTGATTATGCAAAATTTTGATCAAAACATCGGGCGTATTCGTACTTAGTATTATTTATATGGGCCTCATGCCAGAGTGATATTCATCGGTGAAAACGGTAAAAATAATTTCCGTGGGAAGAAATTTGAATGTGGACTGGTGAAAATAAGTTTGAAGAAGAGGATTTCTTCCTCTCTCTGCCTCTGTCTCTCTCTCTCATCTGCCCTCTAGGTCCACAACTCTTGATCTTCCACATATTATTTGACGATTCCCGTCGTGAAATGGGTTTGGACAGAGCATGCTGACATGTTGTCCTCGTCTCACTACCTCCATCTTCTTCATTCGTAGTCTTCGTAGAGGATATTATTATTATTATTTCGTCTTATTTTCTCAAGCGAATTTAGGACATTGTTGTCCTCTCTTCCAATTAACTTGATGGACAATCACAAACATCCATGCCCTGGAAGGTGATCAATCCACCCAGGCGGGATTCGAACCCGCGACCTCTAGGTTAGCAGCCGGGGACTTTACCCCGACGCCACCGAGGCCGGCTTCGCCAGGCTTCGCGAGATGGGATTATTCCGCCGATTTTTGTGGAAAAATCGAATCATTTTCGTAGGTTGTGTAGTGATGACTATATTTAAGAGCGCAATAAAGTGGTACTAATTGATACATTTTTTAACCATGGTTACTCTCTGAATACACGAAGTTTAAATGCATTTAAAAATTGTGACGCATTACGTATAAACATAAGCCTCTGAATCTTTGCGTACTAGGGGATAAAAAAGTAATTTTTTTCTTTGATTTTGTGATCATTTAGTGAAAAAATTCAGTAATTTTGTATTAAGATATATTTTGATGCTTCACACTGCGTAACACAGTGATAGAAAACATAGGATTAAGTATTGTTCTAGTGGGAGGCAATAGTAAAGTGATTGGTACACATTAGCTTCAAGAAGAGCGGCTAATAGACTCTGTAAGAGAGAGTGATGCGCCCTCTTAATTAAATTATGTAATTTACCATCATATTGAATCATTCAGACCACATATGCATCGTACTCAGTCATGTCGGCCGCAAATATTCATTTTATAATAAGAGTACAAAGGGAAGATATTACTTATCAAAAAGTAAATATTTTCCGGTGATACTGCAGTTATTTAAATCAACGGATAGGTGTTTTCTTAATGAGGTAAACTTAAAAAACTTTAATTCTACCGTTGTGTTCATCACCATGCCTCAAAATGTGGCCTACTAAGTTGTCCCGTCTTCTCCTTAAGGTTTATAGAAGGCTTGTTCTTCTTAGCACTTCCTCATTACGTATACGGTCAATCCATTTCATCTTCATCATTCTTCGGTAGCACCACATTTCGAATTCTTCCACTTTTGAATTATCAGCTGCTGCCAACGCCCAGGCCTCGCTCCCATCGAGAAATATGCTCCAGTAATAAGTAGTATCTTATGAATTGTTTCCTGAACTTCTCTGCTGTAAGAAGATACTTTCTTCGAAGAAAGTCTTTTTCGCCTGCGTTATTCTACTTACTTTTTCTTTTTTCTTCGCTCATAGCCGGTAATTCAGGTTCCTTAGTAACAAAACTTTTTCACCTCTTTATGCTTATGTTTTTCTGAGCTTCCTCTTTTTTGCTGCCTACTAATATCTTAGTCTTCTTTTTGTTGATATTCAGAACTCAAGATTTGAACTACTAAATCGTCTCGACAAAGTAACTATCAATCCTATTAACAAGTTATTTTATTCTGCATACATCTTTTTTTCGGGTATATACCACCACCATATTTTTAATTAATCGCGGGTGTAAATTTTAATGTTTCACCCTCCCATCCATGCTTTTCTCGTCTCCTCCTTAAGGTTTATAGCAGACATCTCTTTCCTCTCACTCTTCTGAGCACTTCCTCAATACTACTAGGTCGATTCATTTTATCTTAATCATACTTCGGTAGAACCACAGTTCGAATGCTCTTGTTGATGTTCGAATGTTCGACTCTTTAATTAAATAATTTAATTCAATTAAACGAAATAAATGTATTTTTATGTATGTTAGCACCAGTCATGTACTCAATAAAGTATGCTGGTAGCCCCAAAACCTTTCCACAAAGGGGTACCTATATATTCCACAATTATTACAGGGTTTATTTTCCTAGATGTAATTTATTGATTTTGAGTGGAATAAAATTCTATTATTCTATTATTCCATTCTTATTCTTTGCTTCTGAACTGCTGTCAATTCGGCCTCCTAGGTAACAAAACACTTCGAGCTTATGTTTTCCTAGTTTAATGTTTGTCCTAGTCTCCTCTCTTTTGCTGCAATTTAATAGCTTAGCATCCTTTTTGTTGATTTTTGGAACTGAATGGTTAAACAATTAAACCGTCACGGCAAAAGAACTACCTAGAGGGAGTAACGCGTTCTTGTCACAACTTCTTTTCCTATGCATCCATCTTGGTTTTTCGCGTATACATCACCCCCATATTTTGAATTAATCGCGGGTGTAAATTTAATGCTTCGCTCTCCCATCCACGGTGTGGTGTCCCCTCCCAAGTATATACTTTGCATCCTTCATTATCACACTGTCGTTGTGGCTTCATGTTTTTTTCCATAAAAAAGTGTCCCATCCTTCCAGCGCTCCTTCCAACCCTTTTTATTTTTCTCTCTCGTGTCTCCCTCGCCGGTCATTCTCAGTCAGACCCACTTACTAAGCATAAGCGCTCCCACACCCGTGACTTCCACTTTGCGTAGTGCCAACCCTCCCTTCTCAAAAACGACCCCCCAGAGGATTTATAATTTATTTTCCCCTTTTTTTCATACATCCTCCCTCCTTCCTGCTGCTGCGCTGTATCTTTCAGGGTGGCGTATTTCCACGACGGGGCCCTGAGTCGCTCTCATTTTCACCTGCGTCCTCTCATCGCGAATATTTTTCCCATTCCCTCCCCTCTTTTTTCATCTTCATTCCACGAACTGAGGCCTTTTTTCCGTGGTCCAACTTGCCCTGAAAAAGAGTAGGGATGGGAGAGTAGAGGAGGATAGGAAAGGTAGAGAAGGGGTGCGTGGTGAGACAGTGGTGATAGGTAGGTAGACAATGCATAGAACGGTTAATCGAGAAACGGTAAATCGAGCGGCGGACAATCGAGAAAATGATAATCATGCAACCGAAAATCGAGGTTAATCATCAGGAACATTCATTCAATTGGAAAATGGTTTGACGTTGGCTCTCCACTCACCTCTCTTGTCATCTTATCTTTTGATTCTCACATACTCCTACTTTTTACATCCTTCATCGCAAGCACTATGCATCTCACCCGTGGCCCCTCTGTGCCGTTCTTACCTTCCACCTGTCCTTTAACAATAATTTTCTACAGACATCCGTGTGTCATGAGATGGCCGAATAAGTTATACTATCCCTTTCTCGAGGTTTTCAAAAGGCTTCTCCCCAACCCTAATTAAGAATTTCATATTACTCACACGATTGATCCATTTGATCTTCACCATCCTTTGTAAATTGGGGTTAATATATGATCTAAGGAAAATCATCATTCTATTTTTTGGAATAAAATCCCTTGCACTCAAGTTTCGGTTCCAAATTATACGCAGCATGGAGACTATATGACTTTAAAGACTCGGGGATATTAATTGCGAAAATGTGATTAGCTTCGTGGTATGTAACCTGCCTTGTAAATGTCTACATTACGTTAATTATACCAACTATGATTAAAACTACTCGCAATGAGTCTCCATGGCACTTAGGTCCTGAAATCATAGTGTTTGTAATGAAATTAACGAAGTAATTTATGAGATATCTACATTGAAAATAAGTAACTGTTAACACCCGTAAACACCTATTTTTTTTACAACGAAAGCTCACCTTCATTTAAAACTCGCCACAATTCGATGTAACCTTCAGCCCCAACCAATTTCCGATATTTCCTCTACCTAAAAAAACTAAACGATGACGAATAAACTGCGTTGTAAACAGGGACGACATTTAAACTGTAAGTGTGGATAGAAACATGGCTATGTTCATTATTAATCATTGAACCATAGAAAACTTTAGAAAATAGGAAATCATAGACATAAGAAGGTGAAGGAGTTATACTCCTTAGGTAGCCGAGTGACCAGAGATGGACGAAGCAAGAAGGAAATAGTGAGTAGATTGCCTTTACAAAGAGGGAATTCATCGAAAAGAAGAGACTCATAACATCTGGAAATATATGCGTGTGGTATTAATATAAGTGTTGAAGTAAGGCAGCTATTCATTATGACTTATATTTAGTGTGTGCCTTTGCACATCAGCGGAGAAATCTAGTTTAGAATCTTTCTTAATGTAGGGTCCCCCATGAATGATGAAGATCAAAAGGATAGATGTGAGGAATAGGGAAGTTATGGGAGTTCTAAGGCGCGTATGAGAGAAGGGATGTCGTTTGAAATCCTAGGGTGGAAGACGGGACTATTTAATGGACAACGTCATGAAACATGATGGTCTGATGGAAGTTATCATTGGAGGACAGTTGGAAGGGAAGAATGTTCGAGGTAGA
This sequence comes from Ischnura elegans, assembly GCF_921293095.1. Classification (NCBI taxonomy): domain Eukaryota; kingdom Metazoa; phylum Arthropoda; class Insecta; order Odonata; family Coenagrionidae; genus Ischnura; species Ischnura elegans. The sequence goes on from NC_060252.1 coordinate 59,234,739, forward strand.
CCATGAAATAAACCATAGAGAATGAGATATATATAACATGCAATGAAGGATGCAAAGCAGAATAATAATCTACGAATTTAAAGATTCGCTGATAAAATTTACTTTACAAAGAGGGAATACATCGAAAACAAGAGCCTTATAACATCTGGGAATATATGCGTGTGTTAGTAACACAGGTGTTAAAGTAATCCCCTCAACCTAAAAAAACTATTGCACAGTTGATGAATATACTGCGATGTAAACAGGTTCGACTTTTAAACTGTAATTGCGGATAAAAACAGGGCTATGTTCACAATGAAACATTGAACCTATGGACGATTACATATTAATTTTATCTGCGTTTAACCAATATTTACTTACTTTTGATGATGGCGAATCATATGTTGGGCTTCGTTCGATAAGGAGACACAAATCAAGTTGGTAACGTTACACTTTCGTTTTCAAATGAGTCCTCTCATCGCGAACTCTTTTCCATTCCTATTTTCCTAACTACGTTCTTTTTGCCGCAGATTAATCCCACAAAACCGAAGCCATTCGCGTGGTCTAACTTTTCCGTGGTGCTGACACACAGAGGTTTCAGCTCTGAGTCCCAAGCTGTGCGTTCGACCCGTAGTTTACCGTGATCAACGGTGCGCTGCGCGGGAAAGTTTGCCTTTAGAGTGTCCGTCGGTCGTTTTTCTCCATCTCACCGCTGGCTGGCGCATAACTTGGCCGTTATTGCTCGCTCATCGCGCGAGATCGCATTTAATAAGGCCATCGTGTTTTGCTCACTGGAATAGGAGTGCCATAGTTTTTGGATAATTCTCCGTCTAAGTGGCCCAATTATCGGTTTACGCGTTGGAGTTTACGTTTGTTTATATGAGTTTGCAATCACCCTAGTAGGGCGAATGGAGAAAAAAAATTAAATAGAATTTGGCTTATCTTTATCGAACGTTTATTTTATACCTATCACAGACAGATATACATGTAAAATGAAGGTAGTATGAAACATAGGAATATATAAATTAACACTTCCACATTTGATTCCAAATATCAATGAAAGGTTTATTTAATTATTAAATGAGATATATTTATGATTTATTCGCCTTAAATTTCAGAAAATACCCCTAAAATTTGTAATATGATTTTCCTTCTTAAATTTCTTCAACTGATTTTTACCAGCATTATGAATCAAATATGAAAATTCTCGAAGTAATTGCAATTACTAAATAATCTTCTCTCATTGAAAATTGATAGTACTTCGGCTATGCTACTTACTTAATTTACTTCGTATGTTGTAAAATAATTTAGATTTTATACAATTTATTACCTCCATTCGCACTACATCGGTTAATACAAAATGTAAATTATTCATCTTTAGTGAGAGATTGTGCATTTTAAGGCAACAAGTGCTCATTTGTATGGATATTTAGAATTTTGCATTGAAATAAAAGTTATTATCGCCTATGCATCTTATAGAAGGATGCTTTTGGCAGCATGTGTTTATTAGGGCTGTAGAGATACTGCGGGGAGACGGAGTTTTATTTACGGCACATAATCACAAACATTGCATAATTGGATTCCAATCTTCACTTTTTTTTAAGAGACATTTTTACTATTACGTTTTTTAAAATGATATAGAAAATGATTTAAAATTTGAGCTATTTAATACGAATTTACTGAATTACGTTAGTCACTGAGAATTTCACCGTCATTTGTGCCGCAGTTTAGAAATGTGAACGTTTCGCCGTGTTGTACGTTCTAGGAGCCTGTAAACAGATTGAAAATTAATTAATATTTAGCCCAAATATTTTCTACATTGTATCCTACGGGAAAAAAATCTCAAAATAAAATCAAATTCTTTAAATTTCTTGTCATGTTTCTGTAATTTCCCTCCGCTATACTTAAGTCTCAGTTCGTTTTGCTTAAAAATACATGCGCTCTAGTGGACAAATCACGATGTCCATTCTGCCTCCAAGTGAAACTTGCATGACCCTCTACTTTATCCTAACTCTTTTGCGAGGGCTCACGAAGACGGTAGGGTTTAGGATGTAACGTTTCCGGCTTTACTTAGTGACGCCACCAGTGACGTCACGGCAAAATTAGCAGTCGGAACGCACTTTCCTTAACTTTTTTAGAAGTCAAATATTACACTGTGTGCTTTTGTTACAAGTTATTATTTACATTTTCTTACAATTATTTTGCTTTGGTTACGAATGCATGAATTACAAATTTTGGGGGAACAAATTTGATAAATAAAGTTATTTTACTATTATGTCTTTTGTTAATCAGTTCCGGAACGGCGCGCTGTGTACCCTGCATTTCTTTTAACACCGACTATATTTCAAGGTTGACACTTTATGTAATTGCCATTTAATCTTATTTCATGCGGTACTCACTCGGTAATGACATAAGTGTCAAGACCATGATAATTCAAAACCAAGGTTGGTGTAAATAAAATCAATAATAATGGTGTTAATAAAATCAAGGTTGGATCATTTAAAGTGAATTGTAGTAATAGTAATAAATAAGGGCAATAAGAGAACGCATCGTTTTCTCTCAACCAGTTGTATTTACTATTTTTTCTGACACATAACTCATTTAACGCAATCATCTTGAAGTATCCAAGGGATACAGGGTATTACAACTCAAACATTTTTCTAAGCCTTGAATGTAAAAAATTGAATGAGATAATACTAAGGTAAAATTTTCAAATTAAGAACGCGGGGGATTATTTTACGGAATTTACTTTATATAACCTAAAAACTTCAAGGTGAGAAAATAAGTTTCAAAAGAGTGCTGTATCTCATCTTGAAATAATCATAGGATATAGTAAAACTATATATAAATATTTCTGTGATTCAAATTTAAAAAAAAATAAATTAAGTTGAGATAAAAGTTTCAGATTAACATACAGGAGAATGTATTGCTGGATTTATTTTATAAACCCTAAAGACTACAGTAAAAGAAAACAAGATTCCTCTCCTCTATCCTCTAAGTAATCCTCTCCAAAAAATGACCGGTTAGCATGAAAGATCCGTTCTTTTTGTTTGCGTAAAGATCTTGAACCATTTCAGTTGCTTAGGATTCGGTTTTTATCCACCTTTTCACCTCCAGTCATTTCCTCTCTTGATGTTTCTCTTTTTTTATTTTTGGTATAGGTCGAAGAGTCGTAACTCATGTGTGGGTGGAATGCGGAAACTTGAGACCCTCGTCAAGAATCCGAGATTTCAACTTACTGAGTGAAATGCAGTTTTTTTAAGGGTTAGTACGTCTCACATTTTTTATGATCGTAAGGTAAATCAGGTTTGGAATAGGAATCAATGTAAAAAGCCATAACGTTCGCTTTTAGATGAGTGCGAAACTTGTGGCGGAGGATAACGACCATTGGCTGAGGCTACAATCACTAGCGTCTTAAATCCAGATTCATTTAAATTTGAAGGAAAAAGAGAGTTATCCGTCGCTAAGGTCATAATTCAATAAATTGTTTTTTTCTGAATTAATAAGTGCTTCTATCATTAAATCACTAATTGGCCTTGTTGAAAACAGGAATTTCCATTTTAAGACACAGGGTCTCAAGAATTAAGAAAATATTTGGAATATGTCATCATATCCAAAAAATTTACAAGAATTAATGGTTGTAGGGTTTTGCGAGGTTTGTTACTATTACGTTATGCCTTATTGATAACCTGGGAAACCCCCAGTCTGGAGCTTGGAAAATATATGATTGTGAGGAAAAACTTAAGTCTCTTTGAGGTAAAGGAAAAAGCTCTCGGGAGGAGAAAGCTCAATTTTTGTATCTACAAATAGAAATTTTATCGGTCTTCAATTTTTATGAAAGTATGTTTTGAAATGAACCTGCAACTGTAAAACCATTTAAGCTGTATGCCACTCGCCACTTAGAGATATTGTAGCCTTCCAATCCATCTTCTAGTATAATCGCACTTGCTTAATTTTAATTTTGCATATATTTCAACCATATAATATCATGGGGTGATCTTACATAAGGTTACCTCAAGTAAACTTATTATACATTGTCCTGGTCTCTCTCCCTCGAAAAATCTGAAAATGCTAATGGTTGATGTAAAAATTCACATCAAATTAAAGTAAATATTCCTATACTATACTAAAATATTGCCATCTTAGATACAGACGAACATTGAAAAAATTCGATTCAACACACGATGAAATTTTCAGGGTGATAGCGTGATTTTAAATCAATTCTAAGTAATGAAATTAGGGATAGATTCGACCACTTGATAGAGAAAGACGCCTCATTTTATTTTTATTCTCTTACATTTACTTGCGTAGGTGGTGGTAAAATAGGTGTCCTTAGCTCACTTCTCAAATAATTTAACATTCATCCCCATCATTTTTTCAGCATTTTCTACGTTCCATAAACCGCCAAGAAAATATTTGGTCACGATTAACTAACCTATTGTTTGTTTCAATTTCAGGCTTATATCTTTGACGACAAATTTATTTATATTTTATGAAGGAAAAATTAAAAATTTTACTGGAATCGAATTTTTTTGCAAATGAGGCATGTATTAGCGTCACCATGTTAAAGGGAAACATTCTTATCTCATTATAAGACTAATTGTCGACTTTTGTGGGGCTCACCTGGAATATATTTAGAAAAATTTATATTTCCATATACCTTGTGACCACCCTCGTAGGGTTAGGTTTTAAAAACATCACTTTACCGTATATAAACTAATTGAAATTGTGTAATTGTAAACCAATTCCAATCGGCATTATATTTCATATAAGTCTTATGGACCACAATCTAAAACAAATGATTGAATGGGTGAAATATTGGCTTAGGACATTGCATATGTAACTAATTACGAAAAATAAAAAAGGTAATTAGTATTTTTTCATTGAGTGCACGGCAAGAGAGCAAGTCGGCTGTGCATGATAGGTTTTCTACATTTTTAACCCATCAGCTGGCCACAAATATAAGTTTAATTATGATTTTATTACATTCCCTTGAGAAGGTTAACCTATGATCGTTTTCTCGGCGATAGGAGAAAGAAATTGGCATCGGGAGTTGGAATTAAAGAAGGCATGGGGCAGGTTATGGAACATATAATTTTGGATAGGTGAGGAAGGGCAAGAAGGAAATGGTTAAAATCATTTAAAGTAGGATACATTTTTTCAGAAATGTATAATTATGTGAGAAAATAATAAAATTCAGACAAAGAGTGCTAGAATCGTATAAATTATATGGGAAACAACTTTAATCAACGGCTCAGGTTTTAATTATTTACCATTATACAATATTAGCAATAAATTCTGAAACTTTAATTTATCACCACCATTAAAACTTAGCTAAAATAATTAGCACGCTATGCGATTAATATCCATTTAAACCTCCATAATTTTATACCTTAAACGGTCAGGTTTGAACGGCTCCTACCAATCTCCCTTGCAGCTAGCTCTTGGATTAGCATATAGACGTAAACGTTGTCACTTTGGATTAGAATTTAGAGCGCTCAAGAAGCCAGCAGGGGGTATACTCGCCCGTGTATACTCGTCCGCGGGAAGAGCAGCCGAAGAGGCAGTCTTTCATCGCTGAATAGTGGGGGAGTTGGATGAATTGGACTCTAAGGGAAAAGGGGATGGATGAGATGTAGGGTAGGGTTTGATGATGGCGAGGAAAATATGTAGTTAAATATGAAGAATGGAGCACGAAGTGGGAGGGGGAAGGGAAAAGGAGGAACAGGAAGAGGGAGATGGGGGCGTGCTTTGCATTCGCGTGTGTTGGGGGGTTGGCTTCCGACGTTACTGGAGAAAGGAAGCGTGTTCCTTCTCTCGCCATGAAAAGGAAGCGCAGCAGGGTGGGAGCGGCTGTGGGGTGGTTTTTGGTGCTCAAAAAACTATGGGGATGATTTCAAACTCCTCTGAGAACCGAGTAAAGCACATCGCGTTACCAAAGCGAATTAAAAGGACGCATAACAACAACGCAATCTGACGTATCCAATAAATTTTTATATACTCGCCGTGTTTTTCGTCTTCTTGTCCGGGTAAAATCTTGCCACTCAATTTTAACCTACTTCCCGATTATCTGCCAAGATGTAATTTTCAGGATAACTCGAAGCCAGATGACAATACAATGTTCTAACACTTTTATTATTAACTGCATATCGATCAGTATTCAGAATTTAAAATTAAATATGGAGAGTAGTTCCAAAAATTTTCACCAAAATCCGATGGCAAAATCCGATCATTTAAAGGAAAGAGAATGATAGGGAGTCTTAACTGGTCAAAACAACAAATGTTCCAAAATTTAGTTTTATGTTAGAACAATTGCTTGATATACAACCGTATTCGTTGTATATGAAGCAATTAATTCAGAGAATGTGTCAGGCTAAGAGGAAATGTTTTGTATTCCTTTCACTTTGCGAGAAAAACGAATTAAAAAAAGTATTTGCTTAGTATTTCTTTCGTATGCTGATAGACTATGTACGTTCGGAAATTGATTTCATTTTTTAAATAAAAAAGAATAATTACAGATAAAACAAAGAAAATATACCGGTCTTATACTATTTTTCAACATAGATCCCGTAATTGTTCAGGCATGGCTCAAGTTTTTCTATACCCTCTTTGTAGAACGTTGTCGCCTGTGTATTCAACATCTTTCTACTCTTCATCGCTACTATACCGCTGACCGCAATATATTTTTTTGCTTTGTGTGTACTTGTTCTTTTTTCATTTCAAAACGAAACCCTTTTTCCGAACGAGCGGCGTATCACTAGTTTACAACTAAAATTATCATTTTTACGAAGATAGAGCGTACAAAATAGGCGCCTTTCAGTGATTGTCAGTTTTTAAAATTTAAAAATTATGGTAAATTTTCCAAATAAAAATAAAATTATGCCTCAGAGGTGGTATCAAGAGAAGATTTTTGCAGTTTTGAGTGCATACGTATTTGAAATGAGAAAATTTTACCTTATTGCCGGTGAATAAGCTTTGATTTGATGAGAATTTTACATCAGCGCTGAAAGAATTTATAGATCTAAAATCTTCCTTACCTCAGTAAAGGTACTCAGCTATCAGTTTTGAATTTAGGAGGATTTTTTTGTGGAGCCAGCCCTATGAAAACTCAATAGTTAATTCTATTCTTAATGTTTGGAAGGAAATTTCTTAGCTTTTCTATAAAAACACACACTTTATTGCCGACTAGTTTCGGTTACACTGTACCATTTTAGTCTTGAAAATGGTACAGTGTAACCGAAACTAGTCGCCAATAAAGTGTGTGTTTTTGTAGAAAAGCTAAGAAATTTCCTTCCAAACATTATATATGGAATTCTACAAAGTAAAGGCCTCAACAATTCAGTGCATCAATTCTATTTTTAATTAATGGAAGTTTTATTATCTTAAAGTTCTGTTGTACGCTTTTTCGAATATCAATTACTGACTCACAGTAATCAACATTTTTTGTGCCAGGCCGTGGTGCATGACCTCCGGGATGACTTAATAATCCAACGCCCGGAAAAGTTCCGAAATTTATATATTTCCTTAATACAAAACATACATAATATATACATGCTCCACATATTAAAGTGTGCAATTCACCATTTGTTGTTCAGATTCTATCTTGATCATAGATATTACTAAATAGTAATGGTAATTGCAAAATATTATGCTATCTTTGCCCACCCCGGACGAGTACACGGGAGATTCTTGTACGTTAGACGTACAGGCATTCTTGCACGCGTCCTTGCTTCTTGAACGCTACACTCAACTCTCTCCGCGAATCTTTTTAATCCCACCAACATGTTCCCTGCTTTGTTACACTTGCCCATTCCCTCACTTGCCAACGCCTACAAGCTCTAATTTCGAGTGCCTCTACATGTACGCGTCCAAATGCTATCCCAGGAGCAGCCTCAAGAGGAAATTTTAAGCAGCGTTGACATACACGCTTTGGAAGGAGTAAATGGGAAAAGAAAAAGTGAAAAGTAACATATTTTTAAAATAATATATTTGTAGTTGTAAATACTTCGAAATGTCACTCGATGAGGTAAATAACATAAAAATATCCCAGGTTGGGCAGAAACACATTACACAAAAAGATAAAAAACACTCACTGATGTAACTTTTCGGTGGTATACGAGGGTGGTCTGAAAAGTTTTCAACCTTTAAAAAAAAAAAAAAAAATATTTTTTTAATTTTTTTTTTTTAATTTTCAACATAGTCTCCTTTTAATTCTATACACTTCTCCCAGCGATGCTCCCATCTCTGCAACCCGTCCAAATAGTACTCGGCGCTTTTCTGTGCAAAATAATTGTCTACGAAGGTGATTGCCTCTTCATTGGATGAAAATCTCTGTCCTCCGAGAGCAATTTTTAGATTGGGGAACAGAAAGAAGTCACTTGGGGCTAGATCCGGTGAGTAAGGTGGATGGTCAAGCAGTTCAAACCGTAATTCGTGGATTTTAGCTATTGCAATCGCTGAGATGTGAGACGGTGCGTTGTCTTGGTGAAACAGGATTTTCTTTTTCTGCAAATGTGGCCGATTTTCCGCAAGTTCTGCCTTCAGCTAGTCAAGTAATGATGCGTAGTATTTTCCTGTAATGGTTTTTCCTTTTGCAAGATAATCGATTAAAATAACTCCATGACTATCCCAAAAAACTGTCGCCATCACTTTCCTAGCCAAAAAAACAGTTTTAGCTTTTTTTGGAGCCGGTTCCCCCTGTGCAGTCCACTGTTTGGACTGTATTTTCGCTTCGGGCGTATGGTGGTGTATCCAAGTTTCATCAACAGTAATTAGTCGGCGCCAAAACTAGGATTTATTGCGTTTAAACTTCGCCAATAGAGCGTTGGAAATTTTCATTCGAACAAGTTTTTGCTCTAACGTGAGCAAACGCGGCACCCAACGCGCGGACAGCTTTCTCATTCCTAAATGTTGATGTAAGATGTTACAAACACGTTCTTTTGATATGTTCATGACCTCTGCTATCTCTCTCACTTTAATTCGGCGGTCTTCTAGCACTATTTGGTGAACTTTGGCGATATTTTAGTCTGTAGTTGCAGTTTTTGGACGTCCCGAACGTTCATCGTCTCCCAAGCTCTTACGGCCACGTTTCAATTCAGCTGCCCAAAAATTCACTGTTGTAAATGATGGTGAAGAGTCTTCATACACAGAATCCAACTCATCCTTGATTTGCGTAGGCGTTTTGCCTTTCAGAAACAAATATTTAATGACGGCTCGATACTCGAGTTTGTCCATTATCACAAAATCACTCACATCAACTCACTAAAATGACTGTTACATAAAAACTGCGCGTCCAAAATGGCTGAAACTTTGGTTAGTAACAGTAAACAAATAAACAATTAAATTTTATAGCTTTTATTTACTAGTGTTGCCATCTTCACGTTGAGGTCGGAAACTTTTCAGACCACCCTCGTACATCCACCTTCCTCAGAGTTAGGTAGGAGGCCATTCGTTCCAACAATCATATTTGTAATAATATATTTTACACCTTTTTTACGCGAATTAAGCTGCGAGCCCTTTGGAGGCTACATTCTATGCTCCAATTGCCTAAGCAATCTTTCAGATCGACAAGATGGACGTCATCGCATAACCTCACTAGGTCTGGCGGAAACAACAAAATAAGAGGGATGCTTTGCCGAACGGATATGTTTAAAGAGTTCATTTTACCCGGAACGATGGATGACTCTTAGACTTTTACAATAGCAAGAAATCAGGGTCTGCTTTTTCGACTGGCTGGTCTAATCACAGTGTTGCTGAATATAATTACCGAAGTTGGCAATTTCGTGTATTTGAGTGCACTTGTTTAAATGACTTGATGCTTGATATAATTTCTGGCCTGCTTGACTCTTGTCTGCTTAGAGGGTCCTAGTTTCACAATGTGAGCCTTTGTATGCCCTAAAACAAACAAAAACCTTGGCTTTAAAGCTACTTCAGGAAAATGAACTGTCTTGAATGTGTGACATTGACACGACTATTACACGTTCCGTGATGAGTTCTACCCTCATCTACCCAAAATAGCCCTCGGTTTTAGTGAAATTGAATTTATATTTTGTTATAAATTCGTTAGCCGCAACGTTTAACCATTATTAAGTTGCGACTTACTAAGTTGTGACGACTGCTACAAAGTGTTGTGGTAAATGCCAACCATGCGTCGTGGAATCTTCCCTAAACGCTGCTAATTCGTTGTTGATTAAGATAGTTTTTTTAGTTTTCTTCCCATTAACACTTTGGAGTATCTCACCGCTTTTATGTATTTCAATATATCTCCCATTGCTTCATTTTCTTAGGCCAACATCTCGAAAAAGCTACCACTTTTTCCCCAAGTATTCATTACTCTTCTTCATAGTAAATTTGTCTTCATTATACAACGCGTTAATGTGGAATGATTCTTAATTCAAAAATCTTATCACCATGGAGTATTTAGAGACAGGTTAAATGACTCTCGAGTCATATAACCTGTCACTAAATACGCCAAGCCAATGCGGATAGCATTCATCTCTTAACCAGTGACTAGCAATTTCTGTTTGACAACCGGTGACATGCAATTTTTAGACAACCAGTGACGGGCGGTCTGGGAGACCACCACAAATCAAATATTCATGAACTGTTGCAACGCCATTTATTTCTTAAATTAATGTTTATTTATCCGCGTAGCTATTCTAAACATTATATTTAATTTTATGCATCACCAATACGAACCAATTTTTTGGTAAAATTAGTTTTTTGAAACAAGATCAAGAAACTGTTGTCAAAAACAGTTTAGTTATTTTTATAGTTTTTAAGTAAATCAATGAGAACTGCTCTCGGTTATTCTTTCGTCTCTTTTAAAAGTACGGAAAAAAAGACTTTTCCTATTTTAACTTTGCTAAAGTTGAATTGCCACGCTGCGAGTAAGCTGCGATGGTGTAAAAGGAGAGGTCTATACTGCAAAGCATAAAGCGAGGGAACAGTTTAATCTTCTATTTACCATTCGGACCTGATGCTTGCTTTCCCCGGAGCTAGTCCGTTCTGTAAACTTTTGCGAGAGCCACGTAAGTCTGTGCTCGTGGGATTTGATAATGCTCGGTTAAGCATTTCCTCTCCATGAATAATGTTGGATGTTCTGCGGATGCGTGGATTCAATGCTAATGAAATAAATTTAGTCAATAGTTTAAAATGCACCGCAGAGATTAGGCACTTTGGATACTAAAAGATTAGATTGTACTCAAAATATTACCTTTTATTTGATGATTCTCTGCCAGCATTAATGATGAGTAAAGAGCAACTTTCACAGAACTTAAGAATTTGAATCTTTATTTTGTGGGAAATCGTTATTCACATCTGTTAAGGTGTAAGAGGATGTTTTTCAACTTGGTCTACTTGAATTTTTGGCAAAATAAAGGTTGAAACGTCAATTTTTTATGAAATAATATCGCTAGGCAATTGTCCATATTGTAAACACCTGGAGGCGACATAAACGACTATCATTTTTAATTACTTCAATTCATTGTCCCTGCGACGACTTTATCACACAGAATGAATAAAAAAAACTAAGCCTCTAATGGAACTCAGAATAATCTAGCGTCCTTTACCGATTGATTTATTTTTTTGCTGGAAATTAGACATATAAGTTCAGAAGAGGATTGAAAAATTTGCAAAACAAATAAATGCTATTGTATTAAAATATTTCTTGTATATTTTTTCAAGCATATCTTTCAGCTATTGATGTAACATTTGTAAATTACTTGATTTTTATAAATCAGGAAAACGGAAAAAAAAACTTGTAGAAAATAAACACAGATCCCATGAAATCCCATCCATATGAAAAATTGCAATTTAGTCAAGGAAAAGCGTTGAATTTGAATTTGGTACTCATTGGCTTCAGTCCTTTCTGGGTAAGCTGTGATTCACAGCAGCTGCGCAGCGAATCTCGAGGCATATGACCTGGCCGGAGGGAGAGAAATGTAAGGGAATTGGTTCCACATTTCACCGATCTTCCTGTAATTTTATTCCCTCAGGTCCAATGCTTTTCCTTCATGCCGATTTCTCATTCACAAATAAGTATAATTTTCTCATGATGTTCACTTCCTTCTGCAAAGGATAGAAAAAGTGAGGCCAAAAAAAACTTGAGAATTGAAAGTGAAAGTGTAGTTTTTCATACATTGTCGTAAGGTTTTGGTGATCTTACGGTGAAAGATGCGATGGAACTGTATGGTTTTAAGTACCAGGAGCTAAATATTTTGCCAATTTTTACTGCCTAAATGACCATTTCCTAATCAAAGGCTTAAATTCACAAATGATTAATTTAATAATTTTTTAATACCGAAGATAAAAATATAAAAAAAAGTTTTGCTAACGATGAACTTGAAAGATTTTTTGTCTAATCATGACTCCTTAGCACGAGAATAGTTCTGAAGAATTTAAATACTGTGGTTTAGATGCGGTTAAAGCGAATGATTAACAAACTGACATTAACGCATTAAAATCATCTATCTCATTAGAAAGAATAACTATTATCGTAAAAAGTTTTGCTGTTATTTACCATAATGTCAGCCGGAAAAAATGAAGTTAATTCCCGGTAAATTACCTACGCTCTTTTTGATAGAATAATACTACCATTTGAAAAAGTAGTTCGAAAGATCTTATGTTGTGCGATGAAGAACCTTTTTGCTGTGGTTTATTTACAAATGATACGAGACCAAATATTTATCCGCACTGAAGCTTTCAAAAAATATTATCATGCGGCCACCCTTTTTATATTTTAAGAATATATTCCCGCGAATCGCCTCCAAGGCACGTGGCGCGTTTGCTCTACACGCAAGGCGGATTTCGAGGTACTGAGAAATAAGATTGATAATCCGTGTAGATAGGAAATGAAGTTGCCTAGTACAAGTATATTAATATTTACTTCCATTAGTTGAAAAGCTGTGCTCCTGCAGTTCCATATTTCACGTTCCCACACTTTATATGCAATCATAATACCTAGATTGCAAAATATGTGTTTTCGGGTAAATGGTGACGATGTTTATTAAAAATAAAGCCTAAATTCTTCTTTCTAAGATTTAAGAAACCTATCCACAGGAAAGACTGCAGACGTTATTTATTTAGCTACGCTTATATGCGTGCCTGAACACAGGCTAGGGAGGACGAAATTTAAAAAATCGCTAATTATTCTCGAAAGTGAATTTTTTCATACATCCCCCGATCATTCAATGAAATGCCTGGAAGTATATTCTACCTTATTCTTTAACGTATTTCCTCAACTACAGAAACTTTTTTGAATCTTTTAATCACTGCAAATTTTTACTTGCACTCATAATCATGAACCCAAATTTTTAAGCGAACAGAAATTTAAAAAGATGTTTTGTTGCATTAACCAACAAGCATTTTAAGGCATAAGAAAATTATATCAGCTATGTCACAAATACACTAGTCCTTTGATGCACTAATCGGTTTTTAATGTATGTCTTGAAATTAGTTCGTTTCTGATAACTAAATTTAGATCTCAATTTAAGTTTCATAACTTTAATTTTTTAAATCTTAAGTCTTAATTAAAATTATAGTTTCAATCAAAGGGATTATTAGGAGCAAATTATAAACAAGAAAACGGTAATGGAAATATATATATATTTGTAAACTTTATTTTTTAAATCGCACCTGTTAGGAATGTAGTCATATAAGTAGTGAAGAGTATATTTCTCGCATTAAAACTTTAATATCCGACCTAGATTTCATCTGTGAAGCACACACTTTCAAGGGTGAAAATGACTAATTTAGAGTGAAAAACGACGGCGAAAGCAAAGGCTTCAAAGTGTGGAAAACACTCATTTAGTTTTTCATCCTATCCGAAAGTAATTATGGCTGCAAAAAATTTATTCGTGAAAACTTGGATTTCGGGATTTCAAATTTTGTTTTCAATTGACCAAATGGGAATGAATTAATGAGTTGTACCTGGACTTGATTCGCAATTTGAAGCCTCGTAACGTCCAACTAGTTTGTGTTACATGATCAAACACGAGTTCTCACTCCTAATCCACTATCCCTAATTTCCTCCTCAGTATCCATTTATCTTCTGCTCGCGTTAATAAATGAAAAATTATCGTGAGGTTTTGCCGATTTTGAATAAGCGTGAAATATTTTGAGTGCGCGATGCAGTAGTCATTTGCATTAACCTTTATTTGAGGTTTATTAACAGCTGGATTATATTATTATCTGATTAAAACATGCCGGGATGAAAAAGACATGGATATTTGAAAGATAAGCCATGCTCAAGAAATTAAGAAGCCAAAAGAAATTTTCAGAAAGTTTATATTCTTGTATGCATAGTAGTTCTTACAAGAGTGTCTTTTCCTTGGTTAAATTTTTATAAAATATGAAATCAAAAAAATGATTCACGTTTGCTTGAAACTGTGAAGGGTCGTGAAATTAAGTTTTTTTGGGTTATTAATATTTTTTTCTTGAAATTGGCCTTAATGTCATTCAGATTAAACCTGGAGTACAAGATGTGCTCCGAAAATATTTTTTCTGCAAAAATACTTGCTCATGATGCCATGATAAAAGAAATGTATCTTGAAATTTTGTCGTTGTAACAATGTTTATCTAAAGAATTTTATGGTTTTACGATGAGTGAGAATGATCAACAAATGTTGAGTGTATGCAACCCGCGTGCCACCCAAAGTGTCTACTTAGGGTGGGGCGCGCTCACTCTTGGGGCCGTATCTCGGGAACCACTGGTCACAATTGGAAAATATTTTAGGAGAAGTATTCCAAATGTCCATTGTATCGTTAGTTACCATAGAAAATCAGTTGAAAAATACCAGCGCCTTCTTATCGCCATTCATATCCGAAAAACATCCGAAAATACCAAAATTTCTCAACTTTGGGTGCGATGCGGCACGTTTTCCCGTCATCCAATTGCAAAAATATTTTACAGGATATGTTTTTATACCAATTGGCATAAAATGAGGGGGTGTCCCGAAAGAAATTCGAAAAATCGAAAAATAAGGACCACCCAGTACTTTTGGCTGTACCTTGATAGGTGTGTTAATTTTTCATCGAGAGGACACAGCTTTATGTAAGATATTGCACATAGGTACGCATTGCTTTTTCCTTATCACGGGACGGAATGAAATGTTGATGTAATAAAGATTACTGAGAGATGAATGATGAGATATCTACGTTAATTCTCAAAAATGTTTATTTTATTTGAGTGGGTGAGAAGCCTAAGGGTACAAGTGATTTCTTTTTTCTACATAAATTAGATAATAAGCGAGGTCAATTAGATGTTTAGTAGTGCATTAAATTTTCCACTCGTTGTCAGCACCTAGCAGGGACTCACTCGTATACCATGGCAACCAATTGCTTTTGTATTTCTTCTAATAAAACTTTACCTGACTCTGTTGAGAAAAATATAACTTGTACCCCTTGGCTTCTCACCCTCTCATTTCACAGATATAATCCAAAGACGAACGCAATACAAAGATAGCGTTGAGTAAACTTCATAGGTCGACGGCTAGTAGGTACCAATAATGGAAAATAGGACAACACCAATGATGAGAATAATAACTAGGATTCTAACGACGACAAGGGTTTTTTTTAGGATATTACAGCTCTGCATCTCTACATAGATGGAACGAAAACTATCGCACAAGCTAGAATACATTCTATAAGCGAGGTCATTCAGATTAAACCTGGAGTACAAGATGTGCTCCGAAAATATTTTTTCTGCAAAAATACTTGCTCATGATGCCATGATAAAAGAAATGAATCTTGAAATTGAAGATTATTAGGTCTTTGGATGTATAGTCAATTTTTTAAATATTACCGAGTAGGACTTCAATTTCATTTTCAATTGACCAGATCCATGTGAGTGAACGGGCGGTATCGGGCATTTATTCGCACATTGAAGTAACGTACAACGTCAAACTAACTCGTGTAATTGCATAGGAAAAACTTTCACACTCTCCCTTTATAAATCCATCCAGGCTTGCTACCCAATATCCTCTCAGCCCTACCCCTCTATTCTACACGTGGAACAATCTTTGCACTACAACCCAGCATCCATCCATAGACCTCCCCCCGTAACCACGCGCTAATTCCTTCCCTTCTCCCACCACCTGCAATCCCTCTCCCTCAACCCTCGTATCCATTAATTTTGATTACGTAGCCATTATATCCCTTTCCCCGACATAACAGCCACAGCACCCCACCCTGTACTGCGTGTGTTTCGCCACGCGTCAAACATCCCTCACGCTCCCTTGTTCATTAATGTCTCATTTTTTTCACTTCGCTCTCATTCCACACTCTTTACCTCCTCTCTTCCTTCCTGCGTGCTTCCTTCCTTTCTTCTTCCTCTTCCCTCCAATTTTCTTTCGCTTTTATTCCAACTCTCGCAGGTGTTGGCATAGGATTACATTAAAGAGGTGTATGGCTCTCGCTCGACCGCCCTTTTATGATGAAGTAAGCGATCCACTTAAATATTATGCCATCATCTTGAAGTTGATCCTGTGTTATAAGGACATTTTTATGCGGTAAAATTCATTGGTTGTTGACTTGGTTATCAATGCGTGGTTATCCATAGTAGGTATGCGTAAAGAATGTGATATTAGGAAAAAACTATATCACACCAATGTTATTCTATAAAAAAACTCGCTAGATTACAGAAAGGATTTCGTTTTGAAGGAATGTTATTAGGTGAACGCCTTTTGGTTACCACGCATCCATCATACTTTAACATTAATGAATTTAGCAATTTAACAATATATGGATGTTAAGCCTTCTTCAAATTTTCTGACTGCCTTACGTTCTTTACACGTTCCTCTTTTTCACGGAAAATATTTCTTTATTTGTTTGCTTTGATGTTCCCGGCCGTAATTTGTCGGATTGATGTAGTTTTTCTAAGCAAATAGAATCCTGATAGTTTTTTCACATTATAATGTTTGATAAGTCTCTCTCAATAAGAACTATGCTTATGATGGCAGGACGTATAAAAAATAAAGCACATTTGCTAGTGCAATTAGAGTTAGCACTTCGCAGTTTAATGCGAATGTGAATCATTTTTTTATATCATATTTATTGATCACATTTTATCGTATTTTACATCCAAAAATTTTATACTTATTAGTTTTTACTTTGATTTATTACTTATAAATTTATCATTATGAAAGTGGTTAGGGGCAAAGTTCCGATGGAGAAAAGAAGAGTAGTTCGAACATGGAAATGTGGAGAAATATTACCTGGATGTGGATTGACGGAAATGTTAAATGGGAAACCTTTGCATTTTGAACTTGCAAATGGGAAAAACTTGCATTTGGAAGTAGAAGAATATGAAGAAGAAGAAAAACAAAAGTACGATACTCGTATTAATTGCCCTAGGAAATCCAAAAATTTGGGAATCGAAACACTGACAAGGACACTAGAAAAAATGGGGGTAGAATATACAATGCCGATTTCAGGATACTTTTTACTTGAGAATCTCCAAGAGCAACCAATAAAAATAGTTTCAAGAATGAAACTAAAAGAAAAACATAAAACGAAACTAACCAAAAGGTGAGGCCAGCATTAAACACATTCGCATCTTCCTTATAATTAAGGGAAAAAGTTATCAATTCACTTTTACAATACTTATTTTTTACTCCCTCATTACACTCCCCACTAACGAGTATTTTTCTTATTTTCGAGGTAATGTTCCAATGAAACCGGACAAAAATGAAGGATCAGTAAATGGCAAAATAGATTTTAAGCCATAATTAGCGCTATTTTTTATTCAACGAGGCAAGGTGCCAAATTCCTGGTTTTGAGGCTTCTATGGGAGGCAACAAATCAAGCGGCCGATGTTACTCTTCACGGCCAAACCAGGTGGGAAAACATCTCTCTAGTTTTACGGCTGTGTATCAATCCCATTCCTATCCCACCATGAACATTAAATTTTGCTCATGGTGGGAAAGGAAACGGTTTGCATTGGCGAGCCATCCGCGAAGGATATCATAAGAGTGGTGATTTGTTGGCTTCATTAATGATACTAAACCTGAAAATTTGGCTCGATTCAGTCATCACCCTCTTCCACTTGCTCGTGACTCCATGACCAAAATAGCTTGTTTTGTAGCCGCCTATAACCTGCGAAATTTATTGCCAGCAATTCATGAACACCGCTCAGTAATCGGTGGTCATCTTAACATGCATTGGTAGCAATACGTTCGTATATGTTTTCAAATGAGTTTCATGTGACGTAGTTTATGACTTAATACTATTTTATAAGTTTTAAACCTGCAGAAATTAACTCGGAGAAAATGTTATTCGAAGTGTAAAATAAATATAGATAAGTGCATCCATGGTCAGTAAGAATTTTCCTGTATCTTTTTCATTAATTATGAGTTTTTGCATAATATTATAAATGTAAGAAATACTGTATCATGATTTTCATACTTTGCTTTATTTGAGGTTTTTTTCCTTAAATTCAGATATTACTATTCCATAAATGTGGGGCTTTCTCTAAGGTAAAATAAATTTCCACCTATGATATTTGAGGCTAAATAATATTCTTTGTATACACGATCTTCGACTAATAATAGTTTCCGCACATTGTCTCAATACTATCCTACTAATGGTTGTGTAATTGTTTAAAATACAGAGTGTTTAAAAAAGAATTTCAGTATTATTCTCTCCAAACTATCGATCGCTGCGACTCGGTTGTTTCCGATGCCGCACGAAGGCAGTTTCATTTTTTAACAAGACGCCTAGTGCTTGAATATCAGAATGAAACCTTATCTAACTGTTGAATTGGTCGCCAAGGGGCTGTCTCAGCTAGTCTCCATGGCCACCGGATTTGACACCCTTTGAGTTAGAGCGTAGGTTTCCGCGGCGATGGTTTGATCTCTGCATTTCTCCAGGGTTTTCTTCCGCGTCAGATTGTTTGAGTTCTTCCTGTGAGGTTTTGTTGAAGACAAAGTTTATGTACCACCACCTCCATAGAACCTGGAGGAGGTGAAGTACTTGATCCGTTCTGTTATAACGTCAGTGACGAAGGAGACGCTTGCCCGATTATGGGGGAATTTGAGTATCGATGTAATTTTTTTCGCGTAGCGGACGGAGGACATATTAAACTGTAATTTAAACTTGAGATATTCGTAAATATGTGTGCAAATTTTCATATTCGTGTGTCTTAAATTATACTAAATATAAGCATTTGAATTACGCATATCCTTTTTGAAACACCCTGAAAAATTGGAAATTCATTCTTTTTGCGCAAGATGGCAATTGATCCATATACTTTCGTGCTAACATTTAATTGCTATTCCTCTCATGACATCTAGCATCCCAAGGTTAATTTTACAAAAAGATTACAGTGGTTACAAGACCATTATTCTAGCCCAATGACAATGGCAATGGACTCACGAGTCTGCTTCAACGTTTCGCACAAGGTAGTGGAGTCTGAAACCAGGACAAAAAAATCAGCTTGGAGAATTACTTAGTTTTTCAATTAATGCTAAACGTTTTCCAATCTTTTTATCATGTATTTAAATCCTTCCACGTCAACTGTGTCGAAATTCACAATTACTGCCACTGAAAAAAAAATACTCTGTACCCGGAAAGGAACCTCGGACCTGAGACTTTTAGAGTCACTGCGTGGACCTTATGTTAACCAGGTTAACCCATGGACTTGCATATTCTGCTCTATATTTCTTTTCTAGTGTGTAATTTTTGCAAAATTGTGGCATTCATACAGCCAGATAAAGTCTGTTAGCTTTTTCCTGTTTGTCTCCAACTTCCTTCTCGATGTCTTTAGATTTTTAGTAATCAGCGCCTTGATATTTAACGACATTTCCAGCTGATCTCTCAACGGCATCGTATATTCTGCCCTTCGCATTTTTTTCAGAGTGTTAGTTTCGCCATAAAGTAGCCCGTGATTCTATTACCGGTATTTCGATTTCTTAGGGCTAGTAATGTGAATACCGTTCTGTTGTTATACTTCTTCATATTCTAACACATGTTTTCCTAAGCTGACAACTCTTTCTCGAAGTACATTTCCGTCTCACATCCTGGTTAAATTCTAGCACCATCCTTGGTCGACTTACCCTTATTTTCCTCATCGGAACATTGGCTCTTACCACTGTCATTACCCTTAGTACGTCCATTCTTCATCATATTCATTCCATTCCATTTTCCCTCAGCAACCTCGCCGATCATTATCTTCCTATCGTTTCACTCGTTACTTTATTCAATAATTATTTTGCAGCAATATTACGAAGAATTTTTACGTGGTTCAGGTTTTTGAAGTACTTGTTCCCTCCTAGACATGCTAGGGCTGCTCTCACAACGGCCTTGAATATTATACGCTTCATTTCTTTTCTACAGGGTTACTAACGCCAGATTGTGGCACTCAGGTAGCCAGAAAGTCTCTTACTGTCTGAGTCCATTATCGATATCTTTCGATTTTGTGAGCTCAACTCCCAGATAATTACCTTACATTTCGTGTTGATTGATTTCCCTATCCATCTCAAGTTAAAATCGAATTTTTTTATTTATTTAGTAGCATATTTGTTTTTTTTCAGGGAATATGACCGTACTATATCGTTTTTCTGTAGTATTAATCCGTGTATGAGTTTCTGAAAATCGTCCTTGCAATCTGAAAAGAGAACTACATATTCAGGATAACAGTTCAATTAGTTTTCAGATTAGTCATTTTATTCTCTCTATTTTCTCCTAGCATATCGTAAACGGATACAGTCGTAAGAAAATCAGGAGGAGAATTGCATTAGCAAAGTAGGCGTTCATGAAGAGGGAGGCTCATAAGAGGATCGTTAGAGTTTAAAGAAAAGGTTAGTGTAAAGTTTGACCTGAGGTGTAGCTCTCTACGGTGCGGAAACGTGGACGAGAGAAGACTGGGGGCATTCGAGATGTGGGTGTGGTGAAGAATGGAGAAGGTGAAGTGGACGGAGAGGAGGAGGAACGATGAGGTGCTGGACATAGTGGGTGAGGAGAGGCACTTTTTGATAAGATACGGAGGAGACAGAATGTGTGGATGGAGCGAGTACTTAGCGGGGAAGGGATGTTGAAAACTGTGTTAGAGGGTTGGATGTTAGGTAAACGAGGAAAGGGAAGGAAGAAAATAATATTTTTAGATAGATTGAAAGGGAGTACGCCCTAAAGTGAATTGAAGAAGGCAAAGCTGGAAGGAAAGGGAGGCTCTTAGGAAACCTACCTTAATCGGTAGAATACTACAATAATCGTGTGATGGTAGTCACTTTGGCGAATTAATTAACTAACAATAAGTGAAGAGTTTCCCTTTCTACGCAGTGACTTGCTGAATCACAGTCCTAAATCCTCGCTTAGATTGAAAATATAATCAAAATGACCGAACATTTCATGAAGCCGTCCCCGTGTTTTGACCACATGAACGCCTTGAGCGTTCTCCGCCATGTATTGACCCAAACGGATGATGTTTGCACGCGCGGGCAGCCACGGTCCAATCAAACTGGGACGGTCCCTCTTTCGTCGGCTCCGATGCGTGTGAAAGCGGTGCAGCCCAAAGCGCGTTTGTCGTTTGCCATCGGACGCGAGTGACTGGCCGTAGCTGTGGAGGGAATGCCTTGTTAAAGCGAATACGTGTGGGCCATACTGGGAACGGTAGTTGATGGTGGGTAGGTGTGCATAAGGGCCAGTGCAGTTTTGAAAACATTCCTCTTTGAGCAAATAAAGGGAATCACGGGTGCATATCCATTGAAAAATACCATACACCGTACTCGTACATAATTACAAATCACGTACCTACCCTCACGTTGGACGTGCACCTTGTTTTTTGGGCAATGAACGTGGAAAATAATAATTTCGAAGAATATGGAACTAGATAGATGTATTCTTTAATGGAAAGCGATATAATTCACTTCATAAATATATCATCACCGATCATGTTACTCGGACAGAAGTCTCTAGAGTTAGTCCTGAGTCGAGTTATCACGGAAAAATAACTAATACAACCAACTAAAAGTATATTCCATAATCTATATTATAAAAATATATTAAAATAACTAACCTGCGCGTATATATCCAATGAGAAATTATCACAAAAAGTTAATTAAATAGCCAAGAAAATTTAAGTATCTGACATTAAGTATATTGACATAAGACCACATGTTTTTACTGGAACTAGTATGAAATTTTTCGTTGCATGATTTTCAATGATATCATTACCGGTGAGTATATAATATATTTGTTCGAATTAAGCTATTCTTCAGGAAATGAAACCCTTAGTTTATGGGAATCATTATTTCCGTGCAACATACAACTTCAAGTGGTGATTTTTTATGCCAATGATCTCAATTATTATGAAGAGTCATGCCCTCATGAGCAAGAAAATTTACATAACAACTGAAATTACGCATAATTTCTGTTCGCGAGGCAATTGTTTCAACCTAAATACCAATTCATTTATTTATTTCACTTGCAATCCCATTATGACTCATTCACGGCCGTCTCTTTCATTCGCATTATAATGGATAAAACTTTTATTGAAAGTATTTACAATTTACTCCTTTGATGAATCGCAGAAACAAGAAAATAATTTGTTGAAATTCCGAATAGAATTAGGAGATAGCTAAAGGATAGCGAAGTAATTTTTATTCACACTTTGATACTCTGGCTTTGATACATGTATGTGATAAATTCAATTCATTTGAAAAATGGCTAACATCCATGCTACTCTCCCAAAGATACTCCAAATGGGCAATGGGCAAGCCATATGCTCCAAATATGAATATCATTCTCTTCTATGATACACCTAGTTGTAATAAAACTTCAATCCTCCAGAATTTAGTTCCCGATGACTGCCTCTATAACCAAATGCATTGGTAATTTGGCTAGATGGCCTATTAAATCAATACGATATCGTCTGGTTAACGAAAATAAGGATCAGGTTTCCTAAAAATTATAGAAATTGTGAATATGACATCTCTATAACGTCATGACATGTGATAAACTACTTCATGCAGAATAAATTTTCTCCCTTCGGAATAACTACGAGGTCGTTTGAGCTATGCCCGGTAGATGCAAGCGTCAAGCTAATCAATTATTGACGAGAGCAAATGTTTGACAAATTGTCCACGTTCCAGTAGATAGCCGCATATTTCATCTCCAACTGCTTTAGTATAGCGGCTGAGCTACGTCGTCCAATCTGAATGGCATAACTAGTTCCCAGAAGAAAACACATTTACCAACCCCCGAGGCAAAATCCACACAAGCGCTGTCGATGGTCGGTCATTACGAACGTACCGTCAGCAATACCATTAGTCTCTTCTTTATAAAATTCAATGGCGGATCGGCCAGTCTAATACGTCTTCTGTCGAGAGTCACGCCACGAAATGTCTGTTATTTGCTGCAGAGTAAAGCATATACATCTTTGACGAGAGTAATGCACATAGATGAGGCAAATGATTTGCTCAGAGTAATTTATTGACATACTAGCGAGCGATAATAGCTTCGGGCTGTCATCTCAGACTTCAGGAATGGCTTTACGCTCGGAACTGTAAATAGTCAGTCTGATAGACGCGCTTACTATGGGGTAATGTGTGAGCTTTCGGCGATCGTCCTTCGTACAACAATCTACTTATTCCTCATCGAGGTCACTCAATGGAACGCGAAACTCTTATTCATTAAAAAAATACATTTTTATAGCCTGTATTTTATATGTAAGGAAAAGCTAAGTTATGAAAAAAAACTCTCCATTTCATCCATTCTCTTGTAAGTTTAATTCATAGTAACCCAACGTTATTATACTTTCTCATCCGAAAATCTTCCCACAATACGCTAGACGATACCTAATTTCTTCAGAGCTATGCCGCAAATATTTCTTATGTGTTCCCCACGATAGGTCCAAGGTTGTCGTAACTCCTAGGTGCTTCACTTCGCCTGTTGTCTTTATGTTAATACCATCCACAGCATAAACATGGTTATTGTAGGACGAAATATGCAAAAAATGTACCGACATGCATTTGCTCAGAAAATGGTTAGAAATGTTAGGTAGAAAAACATAAGGAAACTTCAAGGCCCCTTTTAAATGTGCTTGCGACATTACAAGAGTATCTTTGGATAGCTAAAAGTGAACTTTTTCAGATTACAGTTTGAACTCCCAGTTTGAAGTGAGTATTGAGGAAAGAAATCGCACGAAAGGGTGTGAACAACTGTCCTCCCTAAAACAAAGACGGCCGACACGTGGCGACAGGCTCGTCCCGATCTCGTGACGCCATCAACTCCTCTGCGAAAGGGTTCACTTCGTAAATTGTTCGTCGGGAATAGCACAAGAAGTAGGAGAAATGATATTGGAGCACAAACTAGATACTAGATAGCATCAGCGATAGCGCCTCATTTGAAAATAGTGTTTGAAAAATCCCCGACAGAATACATTGTACCTTAAGATTGGACAACGTTACGCCAAACTTTTAGGGTGGGGATGAAGAAAAACATAATAATTAAGATATTTATTTTTGTGTCTTCAAGAAAAAGTTGTACAGCTAAGGAGATCCAACTATTAAATACCGAGACCGTAAAATACTTAGGGATCACCATTACTTCGGATTTCTCGTGGGATAAACACATGCGCAAAGTATGCGGGAATGCCAACCGTAAACTGGGATTGGTTAAAAGAGTTCACGGTAAAAGCCATAAAGGTGAAACAGATAAGCTACTTGACACTAGGAAGGCCTCACTTGGAGTGTGCTATTAGCGTGGGGACCCTTGTGTGTGAAGTGGAACTGATATCTGAAATCAATAGTGTGGAGCAGTGCGGCCAGATTCGTGATGAGTTGATACGATAAAAAGTGCAATGTTCCCAATATATAGTAAGTAAGTTTAGGAATATTTATAGGAGGGTAGGGCAAAATATAGGCTAAATTTACGAAGTCGATTCTGAAAAGTTTTTCTTAGACGACGTGAAAAGCCCTTCGTTTACCGTCGCACTATGATAGACGTGATCATGAGACGAATATAAAGGAAATACAATGCGAAACGGAGAGATTTAAAATTTCATTCTCTCCTCGTACTATCAGTGATAGCAAAGGGGTCTTGATTAATAAAATTAATCCCGTCACTCGCTTGGGTGACTCCTGGCATTTTTATCATTTTCCATTTTTCTAACAATGTATGGATTTATAATAGGAATTACTTAGGATTGGCAATTTTTTGCCATCGCATAAATATCTACTTATTTTTTGCTACTAAGCGTAATATTTTTATTGTCGTGTGGTATGTGTATCAAGGATGTACCGATCATCCTGGAAGTCTCACCTCCCTTCATGGACTACCCTCTTTAATTCACATTAAGTCGTTTTCCCTTTCTATCTACAGACATCTTTAGGTGTTTCTCTAGCGTACTGCATGCTGATGATTGATCACCCCCACTCCCCCCCCGTCAAACACCCTAGAGGAGACTCGTACGCTATTATTTGGATAGTCTAACAAGTATCATTAAACTAAAAATACATCCTGACTAACTTTTGCGTCCACTCATAAATCGTCTTCTGCTCCCTACCTCACGTATGTATGTGATATCTTTCCTATGACATTGATTTTGGGAATCCCACTTGCTTTAACGTTGCTTTCACAATTGGATCTATAACTCCTATGCATTACAAATGTATCCTTTTCTTGCAAGCTTTTTTAAGCGCTTCATCGCTCATTTTTTCTCATCAAACACATCCCTAATATCTTCCAAGTAACCCGATTTTGGGTTGTCTGTAGCCTTTTCTCGTAATGATTTCTTATGTAGTTTCCTAGGATGTCTCAGTTTTCATCAAATGCTATTTGATATACTAGTTTAATTTGCGCTATCATTTGATGCACAGCGACTTATATAGATATCTTTAATAGAGCATTACAACTTATTTAAGAGTGAATCTTTCCAATTGAAATTTTCCTCACCTCTTTATGAAATGTGTATGTAAACAAATTCTCAGTTGGGAGCGGATAGAAACAGAAGAAAAGTGGTTGTGAAATGGTTGTAAATAGAGTGGTAAATTACTTGGGTTGGGTAAAGGTCATTTTATTGCTGCGCATTGTATAGCAATGTATTTTGCAATCACCTGATAGATAGTTAAGAATGATAGTTGATTTATTTGGCTGAACATACTATCATCCATAAGGATGAGCTAGGATTTGATGCATCGCCTCTAATGCTAAAGTAATTCATTTGAACTCGCGATTATAAGTGATTATTTCAAGAACTGGATTCTTATTCTTTCTCCAATGATTAATAAGCTTCTTATGAAGATTGCTTTTAATGTAAAAACGCATAACTTATAACTCGCGTGTTGCTGGTATACGTCGAATTGTTTTTGAAGCTACCAGTATGCTCTCTGTTATCATTCGATCACACTCATGCATATGAAAACGATTTTATATATGCACGCGTGTAACTTTTTTCGATTAAAACTCCATGATTGGTTCAGTCTTAACAGAGCGTGTCCCGAGGAAATTAATTCAGTTTTCGAACTGAGCTTGTTATCGCGTCAGCCGATCCACAAACTAATGCAAATGAAAAATACCCCACGTATCTCCACGTGTCGCGGCTACTGAGGTCATCTAATGTATTGCATCACATTTAGGATATTTTCGGATGTTCCACCGCACTGTTGGATAATAGGAAGGACGCTGTATAGTTGGACCTAATTTTTTGGACTAATACACAACGCCAAAATATATTTCTCAATCAAATTTTTTTACATCGGATAAGCTGGTCAAAAATGATGAGAGACTTTACACACCTGGTGATGCAAGTTATGAAGATCAAATTGAAGGATACGATGAGAAATGTACGATGTTTACCGTAGAATAGGGGAAGTAAGACGTCTATGATATTCTATTTATAGGTGCAATTTACTTCATGAATATTTTTAATTTGTCCCAATATTATGCCCAAGTTTTATTCTTACCTTTTTCATTTTATTGTTGTTTACTTCCCTTCTTGCATGTTTTTCATAAAAAATAATATCTACCCTCCTGGCCATTTCACCAATTACTGTACCTCACCATTCTCGTTTATCTCTACCTTAGCGAAATATTTTCATCCTAATTAACTTTCTACCCTTCATAATCTTCTTGAGTTTATTACTAACCTTTAAGTGCATAACCACCCTTTTTTACCATTAATGTTTGCATTATCCTAAATGTTTTCCTTCGAATTAATTTCCTACCCCTCATTACCATTTCTAAAAGTAGCAAACTTTACTATTGTCCATTCTCGTGCGTTCTAATTCTTGAATACAATTAAAATGGATTCTTCCCTTTTGAGCCGTGTACGAGGGCTTGAACTGAGTTGCAAACCGACTAAAGACGCGTGATTCTCAGTGGAGCCTTCGAGAAGTGGAAACGATGACTTACCAGCGGTGTGCAGCCCTAGAACATTTCAAAGGAACATTTTTGAGAATAAAATCATTATTGCAATAAGTCAGTATTTTTTTTACTTAAAACAGAACTATGTTACTATCACAGCGCAGTTTGCTTTATTTAAACATTATTCCGTCTGTAATCTCTACATTTGATATGATGTGATCATTGGATGAAATAATGGGAGAAGGGCTCCGCCGTGCCATAAAACGACCCTTGTTGGCAGGCCTTCACGTGTATAAAGGGGGTTAGGTGTGGATGCCATGCAATACCAGCTAATGGTTCGTGACGTTTCGTAATATGTACATTTATTTTCTAGCTGCGTTGTACTCGGTGTTTCCAACATTATCAGAAAACAACCACCGCATTATTCTATTTCAGTGGCCGCATTCAAGGATATTTATTTCACGGATTTTGTAATTATTTCAATTCTTTACTACGTTCTGCATTCTACATCTCCTAGCATGGAAGCATTGGGAAATAAAAAAAGATACTACATTAGCGATTTGATTGCTTGAACAACTGAGAATGGATATCTTCAACAGCGACAAGGAGAACATTATATTAGAGCCCAACCATATCTCCAGGTCCAACGGAAGAGATAAATTAAGAGAGATGTTTTGCCGAACGTATAGACATGGTAATTCGTTTTTCCTCCAAACCATAAAGGTTTTTAATAAATGCTAGTCGTAATTTAGTTAGAGCAAACCTTTTTGTATGTAAATGGCTAGTGTCCTAACACCCCACACATGACTTCAAGGCGGCTTACGGGGTAGTATGTAGATGTAGACAGATGTACCGAAAGGAAATTCGTTTTTTAACTAGCAGGTAGTCGCGTTCACAGCATACCCGTGAATGTTCAATAAATCTATCGTGATTGGAGTAAAGTATGCTTCGAAAGTGCATCGATAGCCTACTTATCGGACTCCAACGTTCAATGGAGTGGCAGGCGTGTGTAGTAGGTACTTCAGTCTCTCCCTAGGAACGACACTATTTAGATATTGGAATCCAGGCGGGAAGTGTTTGGTCAATCGACTGCCGTTCTCTACTACATTTTGGAGTAATTTGCCGCTGTGAATGAAACAACGTGGAGTTGGGAGGATGAGAATTCAGGTACCAGTTAAAAGAGTTTTGTGGATGAAATCAAATTCAACATTTGCACTTTTCCCTCAAGCCGTCTCTAATAACTTGGACGGCGGTCCTATTAGTACACCAACCGTTACATTTTAAGAAGATTTCTTTATTAGAGAAGGAGTTGAAGGAGTAAAAACATTGATTTTACCACATGGCGATTTATCTTGTGTGACCATAGTTTCATTCCAGCGTAAAATTTTCAAGGTGAAAATTTTCAATGAAAATGTTCCGCTATTCCGAAATGAAGTTCGGACAAAACAAATCACCACATGGAAAAAGCAAAGTTTATATTCTTTCACCCCTACTATACAGGATTTCAACCAAGTCATGCCCGCTACAATTACACTTTATTAGAAATTGATAGATATTTGATTTGATTTTACCCAAACTTATTATTTTTAGACTTTTTTATTAATATATCAAAGGCTTATTTATAGACTTTTACACTCCCCACGGAAAAAATCATTATGCTATGCGTTCATTGTTTCTAAGATTCCATAATCATGATTAACTACATGTAGCTTTCAAATATTTATTTCTTCATAATTTATCCGTAAATTTGCCTCATAACGCATCAGGCACCTATGGATTGAACTACACAACGATATACAACCGGACATAATCAATCCTCGTGATTACAACCCAAATAAGCTAGCTGTAATTTTGGACAGCTGTACATGGTCAAACAAAAGTCGACTGAAGCATTTTTTTTTGGCTTGCCTGTCATTCGTCAAAGATAGCAGATTCTAGATAACCCTTGAATGTGAACTTAATTATACTATCTAGATCAGGCATGCAAGTGTTTTCACTCTATGCTCTCACAATTCTATGAGAATATCTACCTTTTTAGAAATGGAATACGTCCCGAATAATGACCGGTCAGTTTGAGTTCGTCTCGCGATAAGGTTTCATTTATAAACGAACTAGGTACCCCGTGCGAAACCTTCGCAATCTCATTCTCTACATATAAATTCATTATGTTCTCCATTCCTTAAAACAATTTCATAATAAACTCTCAATCTTATACATAAAAATTATATATCACTCACCCATACACAACCTGAGTGTGCTTTTCGTTCCATTTTCATTTTTTGTTGTCAATTTCCGTTAATAATAATTTTTGAATACTTTCTCAACACGATATTTTAATTAATTTGTGGTACATTTTACCTTTTAAGTTCCTTACACACGATGCCTCTTTTAAAGAACGTGAAACAATATTCATACTCATTTAATTTTAATTTTTAGTATTTTTGCCTGCCTATGTTACTTTTCTTTGGTTTAGTAATGCATTTTACTGTTTATAAGCCTTTTAATGAAGTTAAGAATAAAAAAAAATATGTGGAGTCCACAAACCTCGAGCGAGTAATCGTCATGAAAAAATTGAATTTTTTATGTCCCATTAATGGGTAAATAGTGAAATTTGAGTTTGTATTTTTTTCAGAAGCTGGCGATACCTCGATTATCACTGTAGGTGCAGCATCTACGGAATGACATAAAAAAACTTCTGTTAAATGACACGCAATTTTTGATTATATCCCAAAAGCTTGGAGTTTTTTCTTATTAAATTGTTTTCCCGTCAGTAGCAGTTGGAATTTGTTTACTATTATCTTTTGGATATTTTAAAATCATAAACATGCATTATGGCACATAAACCCTCTTTGAAAAACTCTACGCATATACCAACTTTTAAGGTGATCGATGAAACGATTACGGATCTGTTGATCTCGGAAAAAATAACACACTCTTTAATATTGGGTAATTTCATCCCAAATTCACTGACTTTCGTCGCTTAGGGCCTCACTTTTAATTAAAATATCTGTATGGATCAACATTCACCTCAAACTTCTACTACAAAACTTTTTTTGCGAGAAAAATGTGATGTTCATTTCATGCAAATTTTACTTAAGACATATTTTTGCAAATAATAAGTTCTCTGTTTGGCTTATTGCAAAGATATGAATTTGCGTAAGACATCAATGCGTATAGTATTGCTCAAAACCCCTTTCCAGTTGCTGATATGTTTAAATTTAAAAAAATTCAGGGTGATGGTGGCAGTAAAGTAGTTTAGTAGAAAACTGGAAGTACCTTATCATTTAAAAAAAATAAATATCACTGGAGTAGGCCAAAGATTTACTCCATAACTACACATGTTTAACTAACTATTGCAAAAATAAGTGTCATATCATAATTGTATTTTTAATTATTAAAACATTTGGATTCGCCTCCCACGTAGCATCCTGGCTACCCAAATATAAATATACGGTAGGTACAATGTACGGATGTAACAAATTGTCCAGGCCATTGAATATAAATGTGATATATAGCTTTAAACAAAACCGATCACAGCCACCAGTAACCGATGTCATTAACAATGTTTTTGACGAGTCTAATGGGAGATCAAAAGTTATACATCCGACAACCAGGTATAAGGACTTAATTTTTAAGTTCACTTACGACATAAATATAAATTACTTAGGGCAAAGATATGTTATCACTAACATAAATATAAATGAAAGCATCATATATGAATGCTTCAAACACTCCAGGAAATATATCACAAATCAAACTTAAATCACAAACTTTCAACTGCGTACAAGAGTTATCTTTTCTTCGGAGCAATTCAAAGTGTAAATATTGGCTTACCTTAAAAATTTCAAGCATTTGTCGATGCTTTGAGGCTGAGGATATGACTGGAATAAATCACTGCACCAATTGAGTCTGAAGTCTGAGTCTTAAATGAAACTGATAAATCCTCTAGGGAATCAGAAATATAATACTCACATCTTCTGAGGAAAACTGCCCTTAAGAAAGAATTGAATAACATTATATTACTAAACCTTAAAATATATATGATGAAATAAAAATTATCTCACTCATGTCACCACTTAGTTTCCCTCACTAGAAGAGGGAAGAGTAAAACTTTTGGAGCAATTATTCACCGAGAAAAGGGATTTACGGTGAAATCATGGTCAGCATCTCCTACGTCTTTCAAGTTCTTAAGTGTTTCTTCGGTTCTTTTCGGCGAGCAAGCACTGCAAGAAAACGTTACAGAAACTGGATGCTATGAGCGAATTAAAACAACGTTAGTGTGTAAATTTTTACCTTATTGAGGTCAATCTTTCCGCAATAAAACCATGTTTTTACTTAAGTCAGTATCTTTAAAACATATCGCCAGCCATGCAAAACACTCATTTGGAATAAACGTGATTTGGCGGTGTTTAAGAGATTACTAATTTTTGAGAGCGGAAGTGTTTAATTTGCCGAAGAAAAGTTTTCAATAAAATGTTATGAGACAGTTGATACAATCTGGATCCTTTGAATACGTAAATTATTGATAGTTGAATTATACGAAAAAACGATGAATGAAGAAATTTTTAGCCCTGCCGCACTACCTCGGCCCGTGCTAAACAATAGCTAGAATATTACGATATTTGATATCAACATCGATTGCTCTAAGTTAGGGTTAGAAAAATGATGATAAATGCTTTCCCGATAGATTTGGTGGTATTTTTTATCGCGTCCGATGTATAATAGGCAAGATAATATTTTTTACATTATTTTTATCTAAAATAATTATCATAATCCCATATTAAATCACCAATTTGTAAAATAATTATTCTACCAAACAATTTAAATGCAATACTAACACAGCTGCTAAATTTCCATGAACTATAAAAATAATAGCCACAGTCATAAGTCCTAATTTTTCTTCAATAACAAGACGAAAACCCTGATAACAAGATTAAATCCAGACCTTGAACCGTCTTCATTAGATTCTTGACAAGACATAATGAAGTTTTCAGCATAAATGTTTCTGCAGGGAAAGCATGCGCATTCAAAGGAATAACATTAAATATAATTAAGATTAGGTTAGCGAAGACATCTAAAAGAAATAAACCATATTTTTAATGCAAATTTATTTGAAGGATTAAATTCACTACAAAATTACGGGTTTTAATTAAATTTGTCTTTTTTTAATAATAGGGCATTGCCCCAGAAATTCTTAACATAAATATATACACACTGAAATTGTTGCGTTCCGCTGTACAGTGGAAGAGAGTTTGAACGAGTAACTGAAGAAAATTATAAACTTTCCTTGACGGAATTTGTCACCACTTACGAACACATAGGGAAACGGAATAAAAAACTTGGGCTAACACCTTGGCAACAAGTATAATGATTGTTCACAGTTACCATGCACCTTTCGGTCATATTTTATCACAACTGCCAATCAATGGTTTCCATTCGGCTACTTAATTTCCATGAACTACAAAAATAACAGCCACAGTCATCAGTCCAAATTTTTCTTCGATAACAAGAAGAAGGTTCAGGTTAACTTTAAAACTCAGATATCACTTCAAGAGACAACAGGACAATAAGAATCGACTTGCAACTGAAACAGATTTTTCAACGGTAATAACACAGATTTAATAGAATATTTCTGGAATTATGTCATTATCTCTCAGTCGGTGATGATTTGAACTCTTACAATTACCGCATGAATCATTATAAACGTAAGAAAAGTACAACAGCTTCAATTTTCTGGCAATTAAAAACATTGTCTTTACATGTGATAGCGAGTAAAGTCTAGGTATATGAGGGACATTTTCATTATTCAGAATTTCCGATGTGTTCGTAAAGCACAAGTAAAAGGATTGAAACAATAAGCAAGAGTATCCTGTTTTTATTTAAAGTACCTGCATTGTACTCGTAGTGCAATTTAGATGCATGCATTAACCACATACGACAAAGAAATCGGAGAATAATACAACAAATTCGGAAAAACAAAAAATGTAATGTTTAAGCGATTTTTCAGTAATCTGGTCGTGAATATTTTGATACCTTAAGAGCGTTTTTCTTATCAACAGTTAAAATACAGTGGACAGTAGGATTTTTCAATATTACCTTAATATGCTAACTTTTGTATTTCCAGTAGGTATTGTACACAAAGAAAAAAAGGAACATTTGGAAAGAACAATGTAAAAATAGCGTTGACATCTTTTAATTACCCCTTAACGCGTTCCCAAAAATCAGAGGAACCCGTGAATCATCGGTTCTCCTCCGTTATAAAGGATAATCCACTCAAATGATTTCCACGCACTTGTCATTCATTCACCCTCCCAAAGGGATCACTAGCAAGCTCACACGCACATATACATTCCGTGACTCGTGCCGTTCACATAAAAATCGTGTTCTGAGACACGACTCACGGGGAACACTCATTCTTCGCCTTTGCACCACCTGACCACATGAAAAAACACACGTACTTAGACACTTTTTAAGCGCAATATAAGGTGACTGCTCGTACAAAAAGAAACCAAAGAAATTGACACATCTGGGAAAAACTTTTTATGTCGGATGCAACGAATACCTTGCACCATCCGAGGGAACACAGCGTTTCAACTTTTAAATGCTGTAGCTATATTAACATACGGCAGACAAGAATATATATCCGATGATTGATGAAAAAAGCTTTCCTTCCGTTATCTTCTCTGGAATTGGGGGGGGGGGCAGGGGCCACGAGATTAATCACAAAACTCGTAACGCCGATTAACGACCAAAAGAGATAGACTCATGTCCTCTTTCATCTATTTCTGGCACACCAAATTTTCATCCGGTATAAATATTGTTCACGTCACCGAATATCCGGATACGATGGGCTGCCTACGAAAAGGATCCTACCTCCTTAACGGGGTCCCTTCCTAAATATTTCGAAGACGATGAAATCCCATGGCCACACATACAATGGCAAATCTACATCACAAGGCAGACGTTCGCACACTTCTTCCTCCCGAAAAAAAAACCGTTTTATGTCTTTCAATTCGTGGTCCTCTTGAAGGCTTGAAAGAAATCACATGTAAAACGTATGATGGCGGACAATCCTCGCAATAGTTATTCAAGACGAGAACTCAAGGAGGTGTAACAGGAGACAATAGAGATTCGTATTACTCAATAAGCACCATTCAAAACAAAACTAATGTAGGTATTGGAAGCCCCGAAGAAAAAATTAACATCGATCCACAGCTGAGTTAAAAAGGTCTGTTGGTAATATTACAGCAGGTGAACATAAAAACGGCACTGGGTGTATCACACTCCTTCATGGTGACGCACGGATGTAAATATGGTGGAATAACTATCTGGAATTTCTGTCAGTTACAATTTTGGTCCTCGCCAACCACGTAATGACTTACATTATTCAGCAGCCAACTTAGAATATATATATTTCAATATATATTTATTAAATATACTCAAACATGCTATATTTCCCCTTCCAGCAGGATCTCCTTGCGTCAAAGTATATCTGGTGCCGAATGAGGATTAAAAAGTCGCGCTCCTGTCAGTACTCTCATATTGTTTTAAGATTTAAAAAAATTCTAAAAACACCTCACAGAGGTAGTTATTCTTTCAAATATCTCTCCTAGGCAAGCATCCCACTTTCTCCTCCCTCTTTAATATAACACCCAAACATTTTCTTCAAGGCACTGAACGAACAAAAACACATAGTCGTCGTAAAATTAAGTCCCCATTATATTAATAAAAAAAAAGGATGCACGTTTTGAAGTCTCTTTCTTTGATTTAAAAAAACAACGTTTCCTCACTTTCCACTTGGTTCACATTCGGGTCCACTTATTTACAACTGGATGAGGGTGCTCCTCAAGACACACAGGCGGGATAACACGTCAGACAGGTTGGCCGCTTGCGCGGGCCCGCGGACCACCGCCGACGATGCGAGTCTACAACTGCTCACCACGCGGCGGCGGTCCGAGCTCTCCGGGCCCACTGCGTGTTTGGCGAGGGCGTAGAATGCCCTCGGCGTGGTGCCCAGAACTCTCGCCTGTGTGTTGGCGCCCTCTCATACTTCCGTCCCGTCCTCCCCCTCGTCCTCATACAGAGGCTCAGAGCCGAATGCAGAGTCCGAGCCGGAGTTAGAACCGACGGCTAGCACACCTGGGGATACCCCAGCGCCCACAGAGGGCTTCTTCTTCGGCTTCGGCGGAGGTTTCGGAGGTACCTTAGGGCCCTTTTTCACGCCCCCGTTCACCGTAGGGGTCCCCGTATCCTCGACCAACCTCGCCGGCGAATCCTCCACCCGGTTAGGGAGCCTCTTGAGGCTCGCACCTTCCGGCGAGGACCTTGAGTTGCCGTGAGGCGAGGAGGAGGCTAGCTTCTTCGCGGGCGGGGTAGTCTGCGAGGTTCCCGGCTCCGGTCCCCTTGGCACAGTGGGACTCGATCTTAAGGAAGCCCGAGTGGGCGCGGGTGACGGGACCGGCTCCAATTCCTCGATGGTCGTGTAATAGGCGGGTAGGGATTGGTTGAAATGGACCACGGGGGTGGCCGGCGGTGCGGAGGCGGAAGGCGAGGGCCTCAGTGGGGGCGGCGTCGCCTCCACTGGGCTCTTGTTCAGCGACAGAACCGAACTGCCGTCCGCCGTGGTCCGGGGACCGAGGTTGTCGTAGATGGGCTCCACCTTGATCAGCGGTTCGCCGGAGCGAACCGCCGACGGCGCGGCCCATGACGGCACCCTCGGTCGTCTAGGGATGGTCACATACCCTTGCGGGTGGTGTCGCGAAGGAGCCGACCCGGAGCCGGGTGGCGAGAAAGGCGACTGTGACCGGGAGTAGGGCAAGGTGCCGAAGGCAGGGTGGTGAGGATGAGTTGGGCTCATGGGGGAGTGTAAGGCCAGGGGTGGGAGTGTGGACGGCGGGGGCCTCTGTGCCGGTGGCTGCGAGGGCAGGGCCGAGTGGTCGGGGGCCGTGGAGGCGGAGCTGCCGGCCGGGGAGTCCTGCGATGCCCGAGGAGGGAACGTTAAGAGGTCGGGGTATGGTCTGCCGTCGGAGCGAACGGATTCTGCGTCCAGGGCATCGTGGGAACGTGTGGCGGTCGTATCCAGTGAGTCCATAGAGTGGTCGGGCATGTGGTCGTCGCTGTCCTCGCCGCGACTGCCGTAGCTGGCTGCAACAGGGCCTGCCGGAGAGAAATAAGGGGATCAATGTCCGCTTAAAGCTTTCGCATCACTGGAATTAACTCCTATACATGTTTTTTTGGGTTATCTGCGTCGAAGTTGATTTTAGGATTGAGTTTTGTGGCCTACGCTGATCACATCCAGCCATGGTGATCCAGATATGGCCAGCAGACGTCACGAAATGCTATCCTTAAAACAGCTTCGACGCAGCTAACGCCAAAAACTATGGAGGGAGTAAATACCGCTTTACATTAAATGCCATTGGAAAAATTCCCTTCTGAGCCAATCTGCAGATCATTACCCCATTAAGATTACTATCACTCCTTTTAAAATCATCCCCTGCAAAAACTATCCCTCAGAAATATTGAAATATGAACAAACATCAAAGATGGGAAAACTCTCGTGATTTTTTTCATCCCTGTGGAAAAGGGCAAAGATTGAGAAAGGGCAGAGTACATAAAAGTAGGGGCATATTCGTTGCCATTGAATTTATTCAAGGAAACACGGACCTGTAGATCTCTGAGCCACTGCTTAATCCAATATATGACTCATATTCTAAAAAGAATTTTTTAAATTTATTTTAAGAATCCAGAAAGAGAAGTTGATGAAATGATTTTAATACCAAAGACACAAAATAAAAATATTTCAAAGGTGCTAAACAAGATATAAATCCGAGTACTAGCAATTAAAAAGGCCAAGGTGGAATTTTAAAAACACCACCATTAGAAGTATTTGAAATATATGTTAGTAATGAGATTATACTATAACAAGTACTGCGTTGCGTAAAAACAGCTTATTTTTCAACCCCATTAAGAATTCCTGCCATCAAAACATGACGTTATAACTTTAACGACCATAATATGATTTTAGGAATCGGTTTAAGGTAATGAGAAATAATTTACATAAGGTAAATTCAGAGGAAAATAAGGCAATTTGGGCTTTAGCCAATAAGGGCTTGAATAAGGATGGAGAGAATATGTCCTCAATATGATAAAATTTTACCAGCTGAGAAAATTGTTGGCATTTCTCAAACCAATACAGACATTACAAAAACTATATGCCTATTGTGAAATATGCTGTTTCTAAAAAATAGACATCTAACACATTAACTGAAGTTTAATTTATAGTAAGTTGTATTTCCCTTGCATCGATTTAATTATTAATAAAGAAAACGGATGATAACTATTAATTGACGCACTCATTTTATGTCAACAGAGAAAAAAATCAGTCATTTCACTGACCTTCGGGGCCTCGAACCAACGGCAGCGTCCCATTCGTGTCAAGCAGCGTCCTATTCAGCTCGGTGATCTCCATGTTGTTGCACGAAGGCTGCGACTCGTACCTCCTCGGCGGTTTCTGCACCGGATTCACAACCGTCAGTAGACTCTTCTCTTGTTCCGTGTTGCCGTTACCAACGATCTCCCCATTCGGCGACAGGACGTCACTCTTCTTGTTCCTCGGTATCCTCGCGTGGCTTTTCCATCTCCTCTGGCAGCAACAACAGTAAACAATGAGAGTGATCAAGAGAAGGAGGAGAATTCCAAGAATCACCCCAATCAGGATGGGTAGATAATCCTGCCCGATTGCACCGCCGAGAACTCCGCCGTCACCCATGGATCCGGCTCCGCCAACAATCAGGGTCACGTTGCGTTCCGACATCCCGGCAGGGTTCTTGGCGACGCATGTATACTCTCCCCGGTCGCTGCTCCTCAAGTTCGCCAGGGTCCAGTTGCTCCACCGGATCACGTGACCGTTTCCGTAACCAGCTTCCATCGGTACGGTCGTGTTGCCCACCACCCGACCGTTCAAAACCCAAAGCGTCTCCGGAGGAGGGTCCCCCATCACTTTGCAGCTCATGGTCACATTCGATCCAAGGGCGCCCCGTACTTCTTTATACGGAGCGATGACGTCCGGTTTGCAGGCGAAATCCCTCGAGCTTATGTCCGTCCACATCTTACCCGCCAACCTCTCCGGTTCGTGGCAAGAGGTCGGCAGAGCGTAGAGGTTCTTGTTGACGGCCCAGTCCCTCAAAGGCCTCAGGTGACAGTCGCAGAGCCATTTATTGTTATGCAGGACAAGGCTCTTCAGTCTCTTCAAAGACTCGACGGCGGCGAGTTTCAGGAAGTACAGATTGTTTCCCTCGAGCTTAAGGTGCTGAAGGTTGGGGACGTTGATGAACGTCTTGTGTCCTATGTGCGTTATCTGACACTGGCTGGCGTCGACGGTCTGCAAGAACGTCAAGTTTTGGAAGAGACCATCGTCTAGTTTCTTGATGGGATTTTCTCCGATGAACAGCAGTCTGAGGCGAATGTTGTCCCTAAAGGTACCAGGAAGTATCGTCTTGATACGATTACCGGTGAGATCGAGTTCGATTAGAATCTCCAAACCACTGAAGGCATCACGGTCTAGCCTTTCGATGTGGCAGTTCTTCAAGAACACCTTGTGCAGATTCACCAAGTTGACCGTCCGGAATGCGTTCGCCGGCAACGCGACGAAGCGATTTTCTGACAAATCCAGCGATTGAACTTCCTGGCTGAGGCCTTCTGGAACGGCCAATAGTTGCGAGCGAACGCACTCCGCCGCTTTTCTTCCGGACACCCATTTGCACTTGCATGCCGCCGGACATATAGTCCAGTCGTCATCGGCTGCCCTGGTCGCAGGAATCAGCAATACTAACGATAACGACAATAGTAGGACGAGTAGGCGTCCGGCCATCTTCATTCGTTCACCGCCTAACGCAGTCGCGGGGCCGCGTCGGGAAGTTAAGTTGCTGGGAGTCATTTTTTGAAAGTTATCGTCATTTTACCACTGCTAGCGCGGGAGAAATGCTGGGGCGATTTATACCCAGGGTTGTCTGGAATCG